>NC_073409.1:1330000-1545000 GCF_028641065.1 Leucoraja erinaceus | reverse complement strand
GTCCAGTCCATGTGCTGGATGTTGTGTAGCGGTGCCCGGTCTAGGCGAGACCCAGGCTGCTGCAGGGCCTCCAGCCATCACCTTCATCTGGATCGTCCAGAGAACCATCATCCCATTCCTCACCCAGCCTCCTTCGCACACGCTATACATGTATGAAATGTGCTGGAAGGAACTGCAGATGCTGGTTTAAACCAAAGATACGACATAAAAGGCTGGAGTAACTCAGCGGGACAAGCAGCATCTTTGTTAAGGGCTTAAGATTCTTCCTGTGTATTCTGCAGAAGCCTTCAAAAATGATATATATATATTTAAAATAAATCACCAGACTTGTTTGCTCAAGAGAAAACATCCCTAGTGGGCTCAGAATACAATCAGCAATTGCCCCCAAACGTGCTGTATAGTTGACGATTAATTTAACCCAGAATAGAGCAATGTTGCAGTTTTTCCAGGTTGTGTCCACCTATCCAACATATTGATACTTTCGTGCTGTTTTTGAATTTTTTTAAACTATTGACCACTTTGCCATTTTTTATAGAATCATTGACAAACATCTCAATCATGACACATGTACTTTAGTCCCTCCTTAAACTATCTCAAAAATGTGTACGACATTGCTGAGTCCCAATGTAAACAACTTCCCACCTCAGTCACTCAAGGGCTTGTCCCACTTACGCGATTTTTTCAACGACAGCCGGAACCCGTCATAATTACCGCAGGTCGCTGGAAATTTTCAACATGTTGAAAATCCAGCGGTGACCATGAAAAGGGACGCCTCTTTGGGCGAGTACTACAGGCGTCACCCCATGGCATGTCGCCTGTTCAGAGTGTCTCCGAGGATCCTCCTGTGCTTCTACGCAGCGGCGGTGGAAAGCATCTTGTCCAGGAACATTACCATCTGGTTTGGGAATTGCTCTGCCAAGGACAAGAAGGCTCTGCAGAGAGTAGTGCGTTCGGCCGAATGCACTATGGGAACTTCACTCACCCCCCTGCAGGAACTATACAACAGGAGGTGCAACTCCAGAGCAAACAAAATCATGAGAGACCTCTTCCACCCCTGCAACGGACTGTTCCAGCTGCTACGGTCAGGCAAACGCCTCCGTTGCCATGCGGTGAGAACGGAGAGGTTGAGAAGGAGTATCTTCCCAGAGGCAATTCGGACTGTAAACGCCTATCTCACCAGGGACTAACTCTACAGAACGTTTTTCCTTCCATTATTTATTATGTAAAAGAATATGTGTGTTATGATTGTGTTTATAATTTGTTTGGTTGTTTTGTTGTTTGTCTTTTGCACAAAAGTCCGCGAGCATTGCCACTTTCATTTCACTGCACATCTCGTATGTGTATGTGACAAATAAACTTGACTTTGACTTGACTTGACTTGACTGTATGGTTGTGGTGATGCTTGTGAGTAGTCGCCCAAAGAGTCGTGCCTTTTTCTGGACGCCACTGGATTTTCAACATGTTGAAAGATTTTGGCGACCTGCTGTGACTATGACGGGTGCCGGCAAGTCGCCGAAAAAGATCACGTAAGTGGGACAGCCCTTTAAACTGTCAGTGATCATTACCCCTTGCTTTCTCCTGCTCAGTCCATTATTGATCCAACTTTTCAGTGCGTCTTGGATCCAAAGGCCTTTTATTTACCTGATATTTTATTTTCTTTGGTGGAACTAGCAATACATCTCACTTTTTGTTTAGTTTAGTTTATAGATACAGCGCAGAAACTGGCCTTTCGGACCACCGAGTCCACTCCGACCAGCGATCCCAGCACACTAACACTATCCTACACACACTAGGGACAATTTACACAACCACCAAGCCAATTAACCTACAAACCTGCACGTGTTCGGAGTGTGGGAGGAAACCGAAGATCTCGGAGAAAACCCACGCGGTCACGGGGAGAACGTACAAACTCCGTACAGACAGCACCCGTAGTCGGGATCGAACCCAGGTCTCTGGCGCTGCAAGCGCTGTAAGGCAGCAACTCCACCGCTGAGCCTCCATGCTGGCCATTAAATCTATAGAGACGATGCCATCTTCATTGGCTCCACTTGTTACCTCTTCAGAAAATTCCCATTTCTGGACATGACCATCTTTCAGGTGAAGGTACCCAGAAATAGCCACAAAACCTGGGCTTTGTGCAGCTCTGACACAACTTTGTTTTGTATAGTTGGGTTTATGTATTGTGACGTGCACAGAGGTACAGTGAAGGACTTGTTCTGCATGCTATCCAGTAAAATAAAGAATACAATAGATCCTCTTCTGAAAGAGCAGACAAAGAATCATCATAGGTTTGTAGGTTAATTGGCTTCTGTAAATTATCACTGGTGTTCGGATAGAACTAGTGTATGGGCTATCGCTGGTCGGCATGGTCTTGGTGGTCTAAAGAGCCTGTTTCCCTAACGGGGGTGAATCTCTATACTGAACTACACCTAAACTAAACTATTTACAATATCAAAGATCGACACAAAATGCTGGAGTAACTCAGCGGGACAGGCAGCATCTCTGGTGTGAGGGAATGGGTGACGTTTCGGGTCGAGACCCTTTTTCAGACTAGCCATGAAGAAGGGTCACAACTTGAAACGTCACCCATTCCTTCTCTCCAGAGATGCTGCCTGTCCCGCTGAGTTACTCCAGCATATTGTGTCGATCTTCAGTGTAAATCAGCATCTGCAGTTCCTTCCTACACATTCTTTCAATATCAATCTACATTAAGTTAAACTTATAGAATTATTTGCCAGGTGGCCCTGTATGGCACAAAAACCAGACCAAAACTATACACGTCGACTATAATCACTGTGGGGTTATTTATTCCCCCTCCAAGCTGCCATCTCCTCCACAGCAGTTGAAAAGCCAGTCAGCTGGGCCTGTTCTGTTTTGCATCTTCGGTGCATGCCACCATTTCACTCTGATGTGATTTACTGGTGAGGAGGGTGTTTCATGATTACAGACGTGTAATCCCATGGTATCTCTTTCTGGCAAGGTTAGCAACGTCTGTCTTGTTTTCCCTCCAACTATGCTGTGCTGTTTCATCTCAGTCTGCAGGGGGAGGAATGTTCAAAAACGTCCCACTGCCAACAACAAACGCACTTAAAGTGCTTGCGAACAAAGTTTCCTGGTGTACTGATTGCTGCTCTGGTGGCAGTCAGTCACGGAGCACAATTAAATCATTGCCAACCGACTTGCTATTAAGAAGTCTGCTTTCCGTGGCTTCACAACTTACCCCTGGGTCACAGTGCTGTCCAAAACCAAATTACTGTTAATTATATCAAATAGTGCAGCTGAGTATACAATCCCTGAGTCCAGGGTTTTCACGTGGAGGGTGATTACTTTGGTCAATACACTTTAACAGAGCCCAGGAAAATGTGTTAAAAGACAAAGTGCTGGAGTAACTGATCAAATGCTGGCAATATACCTTGGCATGCACACTCAACTCTCATGTATTAATGGAGACACAAGGAACTGCAGATGCTGGTTTATGAAATAAGTGGAGTAATTCATGGAGTAATTCAGCGGGTCAGGCAGCATCTCTGGAGAACATGGATAGGTGATGTTTTGATTTGATACCCTTCATCTGACTATCCTTGTTCTCCAGAGATGCTGCCTGACCCGCCTGCTTACTTTAAAAAATAACTTAGCCAATTCAGCCTGACAATTCATAGATAGATAGATAGATAGATCCTTTATTGTCATTCAGACCTTACGGTCTGAACGAAACTATTCCTGGAATTGACTAAGTTATTTTATCGAATATTACCCTTTATCGAATGTCAATGTTATATTTTGCACTAAATGTTGTACACTTTATCTGTACACTGCACGGCATGATTGTATTTATGTGTGGTCTATATTTTTTACTGGACAGCACACAAAGAAGCTTTTCACAATATCACGGTAAAAGTGCCAATAATAAAATGAAACTGAACTAAACAAAACTAGATTTTGACAGACACAAAATGCTGGAGTAACTCAGCGGGACAGCCAGCATCTCTGGAGAGAAGCAATGGGTGACGTTTCGGGTCGAGACCCTTCTTCAGACTGGTCAGGGATAAAGGAAACGAGAGATATAGGCAGTGATATAGAAAGATAAAGAACAATGAATGAAAGATATGCAAAAAAGTAACGATGATAAAGGAAGCAGGCCATTGTTAGCAGTCTGAAGAAGGGTTTCGGCCCGAAACGTTGCCTATTTCCTTCGCTCCATAGATGCTGCTGCACCCGCTGAGTTTCTCCAGCTTTTTTGTGTAACCTTCGATTCTCCAGCATCTGCAGTTCCTTCTTAAACATTGTTAGCTGTTTGTTGGGTGAAAACGAGAAGCTGGTGTGACTTGGGTGGGAGAGGGATAGAGAGAGAGGGGGAATGCTGGGGTTCCTTGAAGTTAGAGAAATCAATATTCATACCACTGGGCTGTAAGCTGCCCAAGCAAAATATGAGATGCTGTTCCTCCAATTAGCGTTTGGCCTCACTCTGACAATGGAGGAGACCTAGCAGAAAAGTCTGTGTGGGAATGGGAAGGAGAATTAAAGTGTCATCTGGCAGCTTACTCCATATATGTACCATCCTCAAGTGTGAAAAAGTTGCCTCTCAGATCCCTTGTCTAGTCTCCCCGTAAAACGATGCTCTCTGTGGCGGCCAAGTCAATAGATATTTTTAAGGCAGAGATTGACAGATTCTTGATTAGGACGGGTGCCAGGGGTTATGGGGAGAAGGCAGGTGAATGGGGTTGAGAAGGAAAGATGGATCAGCCGTGATTGAATGGCGGAGTAGACGAATTCTGCTCCTATAGCTTGTCACATTTTGAACCAGTTTTTGACTCGCATACCAGACTGTGGCTGCTCACCTCATCTATGGCCTTCATGATTTATACACCTCCATAAGGTCACCCCTCAGCCCCCTGTGCTCATAGATAACATGTAGACTGCGGTGACCAGAAAAAAAACATCAGTTGATGAACTACCAGCTATTGGAGGAGGATTATCATTGGTGGTTGAATACAGAACCATCTGCTGGGGCACAGGAGGCCACATTTTTAACAGGAGGCAGGTAGAGCAGTGAAACCACAAGGAAGATTAGAAACCCTGCGCAGAGCTTAGTGGAAGATTGCCCAAGCAACGTGGAGGTATCCATTAGCTAGACATGCTCGCACTTCTGCCTCTGTTGGGAACTGTCACTGGCATATGGCAAAGCCATGGGCCCAACAGCAGAGGGTCTCCCATCCAGCAGGGCCATTCACACGAGTGAGGAATGAAATGCAGGCAGTGCCATCTCCTCTCAGACATCCCTCAACAGCCCAGCAAGCTGCCCAAACTTCCTCATGACCTATTGGCCTTGGGCTCCAAACTTCATGACTTTAGACTTCCCTTTGAGAATAGGGAAGATTCAAACAAGAGGACATGACTTCAGAATTAAGGGACAGAAGTTTAGGGGTAATATGAGGGGGAACTTCTTTACGCAGAGAGTGGTGGCGGTGTGGAATGAGCTCCCAGTGGAAGTGGTGGAGGCAGGTTCATTGGTATCATTTAAAAATAAATTGGATAGGCATATGGATGAGAAGGGAATGGAGGGTTATGGTACGAGTGCAGGCAGGTGGGACTAAGGGGAAAAAAATTTGTTCGGCACGGACTTGTAGGGCCGAGATGGCCTGCTTCCGTGCTGTAATTGTTATATGGTTATATGGTTATATGAGAGGAATAGATCAGGTAGATGCTCAGAGTCTCTTGCCCAGAGCAGGCGAATTGAGGACCAGAGGACATCGGCATAAGGTGAGGGGGAAAAGGTTTGGAGGGATATGGATCAAATGTGGGCAGGTGGGACTAGTGTAGCTGGGGCATGTTGGCTGGTGTGGGCAAGTTGGGCCGAAGGGCCTGTATCCATACTATATCATTCTATGACTATACAGTATGGAAACAGGCCCACCCAGTCTGTGCAGACCAGAGCAAGTAGTCACAGAGAGAACGTACAAACTAGTGAGAATCACTATTATACTTTAGACTTTAAACATATAGTGTGGAAAAGAGCTCCAGCCCACTGAGTCCATGCTAACCAGCGATCACCTCCATAAACAACTATCATTGAAAAAGGTTGGGGAAAGGCCATGAAATTATGATTTAGGTTATTAAATATTGCCCTGAAAGTCTCTAATTGCAGAGTGAAATGGTGCAATATTCTTAGTCCAGTGTAGTCTGCATTCCTGAGCAGAACACCAGCGACATTTCAAAGCAGTCTCCTGTTTGCAAATCAAGGCCACTTTCTGCAATAAAATCCTGTGACTGATCCAAACCACTTGAACAAAACAGCTTTCATGAAACCAACATTGGAATTCACAGATCATTGAAATTAAGAGAAGATTCATAAGTCCAGGTGTGGAAATAAGATCAGCTCACAGATCAGTTGTAGAAAACAAGGAACTGCTGATGCTGGTTTATACCAAAGATATACACAAAGTGCTTTCTTTCGGTCAGAAGGAGGGTTCCGACCCGAAACATCACCCATCCTATTTCTCCAGAGATGCTGCCTGACCCGCTGAGTTACTCCAGCACTCTGTGAAACGTCACCTATCCATGTTCTCCACAGATGCTGCCTGACCCGCTGAGTTACTCCAGCACTCTGTGAAACGTCACCTATCCATGTTCTCCACAGATGCTACCTGTCCCGCTGAGTTACTCCAGCATTTTGCGTCTATCTTCAGTGTAAACCAGCATCTGCAGTTCCTTCCTACACATTCAATGCAGAATGCTTTGTACTGCTGCAGTTAATATCCGTTGTGATTCCCAGGGGTATCTGTGTAGGTGATTGTCAGAGATTCAAGCCCTTTCATTAAATTGGAAAGCACAGCCGGCATTATTTTTTACGTGACTTCTTGTGCTAAGATTTGTTCAGCTTCCTGAAAAGGCTTTGATGTGTGAGTGAGAATTATTGCGGAATTTAGTATTATCTCCTGCCTTTTGGACAGCTCTAGAATGGCTGAATGACTGCACTTGGCCACAAGATCTGCGGATAAGAGCCCTTCTCATCTGTCCCAATATCCATAGTTGTGCTCGGTGAAACTGTGTGAGCTGCATGATGTATCAGGGTGTATTGTCTTTCTGCTGAGTGGTTAGCACGCAACAAAAGCTTTTCACCGTACCTCAGTACACGTGACAATAAACTAAACTGAAACTGAAACAAAATAACATTTGGATTTGATTAAAAAACACCAATAACTTTTTTGTCAACGTGACACATCCTTACATATATGTGTAGGAAGGAACTGCAGACACTGGTTTAAACTGAGGATGGACACAAAATGCTGGAGTAACTCAGCGGGACAGGCAATATCTCTGGATAGAAGGAATAGGTGACATTTTGGGTCGAGACCCTTCTCCAGAGATGCTGCCTGTCCTGCTGAGTTACTCCAGCTTTTTGTGTCTATTTTCCAGACATATGCTGGGAGTAGCAGGAGGCGTAGATTGCTATTTCACCAAGGGCTTCGTCCAAATTAGTTCCACTATTTCACTCCTACTCCTGGGAAGATCACTCTGTTCTTCCTCCCTTGTAACTCCTTTTTTCCAGTTACTGTGACATTTATATACATTTTGGCAGCTTTAATTCGAGACTTAACGATCTAAGCAACTGCCGACAAGCAAAAGCAGCCAGAGACCAAGAATAATTCCCATGTTACAATCTGTAAAATCTCTTTATAAAAAAAAGTCCTTTGTGAAGTTTATTGTTCTGAAATGACTGCTGGACATCACTCACATGTGGATAAGTTTACTGAAACTCATAGTAGTCTTGTTTGGCCCCAAGGTGTTTTGGAAGCATAATGGCCTGGATATTTCCCAGCAAATGGCTTACTTGGCTAAGATGCTTCACTAAGACCATGTAACCCAAATCTAGTGTTAAGTTCCAACTGTATGCTCTAATGGCTGATGCTCAACTGAGCAATCTTAATGGGGAGACGAGAGAGGAGATCCCATGAGGATGTTTTTCCTCGTGAGTGAATCTAGAACTGAGGGACTTGAGCATTTATCGGCACTGGGCCTATATTCATTCGCTGGTTGAGGGGGGACCTCATTGAAACGTACAGAATAGTGAAAGGCTTGGATAGAGTGGTTGTGGAGAGGATGTTTCCACTAGTGGGAGAGTCTAGGATTAGAGGTCATAGCCTCAGAATTAAAGGACATTCCTTTAGGAAGGAGATGAGGAGGAATTTCTTTAGTCAGAGGGTGGTGAATCTGTGGAATTCTTTGCCACGGAAAGCTGTGTCATTGGATGTATTTAAGGCAGAGATAGATAGATTCTTGATTTGTACGGGTGTCAGAGGTTATGGGGAGTAGGCAGGAGAACCGGATTAGGAGGGAGAGATAGATCAGCCATGATTGGATGGTGCAGTAGACTTGATGGGCCAAATGGCCTAATTCTACTCCTACCACTTATGCTTATGATGTTAAGGAATGATTTATTGATGGAGATGGATGGAGAAACAATGTTTTCATCTTTCTTTGTACAATGGGCACTACGTGCTTTGAGATTTCCACCCAACAGAGCAGTGTAGACTAAAGTATTGAACATATTCAAGAGATGATAGATTTTTGGACCTCAGGTGACTTGGGGACCATGCAATATATTGTAGTTGAGGCCAAGATCAGATCAGTCATGATGATATTGTCAAGGGTAGGAGTAGGTTTGAGAGGCCACGTAGCTCCTGGTTCTTCTTTTCATTGCTGACTTTGTATCCACTGTTTTCCTGTGGGGTCCATTAAGTCTTTAGCCATAGGGTGGTGAATCTGTGGAATCCATTGCCACCCACAACTGTGAAGGTCAAATCATTGGGTATTTTCCCTCCTGAGATAAATAAAGTTCTATCATATTGTGTCATATTTTTTAAATGGAGATTGGCAGGATCTTGGTTAGTAAAGAGGAGTTTGCCAGCTGCATGGGGGACAGAGATATGAAGTGCGTCCATCATTTTCAACGATTTAATAAAACATTTAAAATTGATTAGTAAGGATGCGGGGAGTTGTGGGGAGAAGGCAGGAGAATAGGGTTGAGAGGGAAAGATAGTTTGGCCATTGAATGATGACTCGATGGACAACATGGCTCATATTCTGCTCCTATGAATTATAAACGAATTTAAGAATCATGTTGTGATCAGTTTTCTCGTTTAATCAGTGTCCAGGAAAACCACCATACTTTACTAAACTAAACAAATTAAAGAGTCTAAAATGGTTTTATAAACTCAAATTTAAGTTGAAGAGTAAAGAGAGTTAAGTGAAATAAATGAGTGTTAGATGTATGAAAAAAATAGATTGTTGACTGGGGGCCAAGAAAGTTGATGTGGAGAGTTGTGATGATTTTTGGCAATTTGCTGCTTGAATCATGGTATGTATCTAATCTGTAGCATCTACCGTGACACTCCTGGAGATCAGTTCTCAGGCTACAAGCAGGTCAATGGCTGCGGTTGCACCTTCTGATCTCCAGTTGATCATATTGCCTCTTGCAATATTTGCGCTCCTCGTCCAAAGCAAAATAAAACATTGAGTAGCAATTCTTTTAGAAAGATGCACAAAATCCACTTACATTGTAGGCATCTGCTACAAAGGTCAAATTGAGATGCGGTCAATAACACTTGCTTGTCAGTCAGGACGTTGAGGGTTCAAGTTCCACTCTAGATTCAATCACAATGAGGTACTGTTCCTCCAATTTGTGTTTGAAACACAGAAAATAGGTGCAGGAGTAGGTCATTCGGCCATTTGTGCCAGCACCGCCATTCAATATGATCATGGCTGATCATCCAAAATCAGTACCCTGTTCCTGCTTTCTCCCCATATCCCTCGATTCCATTAGCCCTAAGAGCTAAATCTAACTCTCTCTTGAAAACATCCAGTGAATCGGCCTCCACTGCCTTCTGTGGCAGAGAGTTCCACAGATTCACAACTCTCTGGGTGAAAACGTTTTTTCTCATCTCAGTCCTAAATGGCCTACCCCTTATTCTTACACAGTGACCCCTGGTTCTGGACTCCCCCAACATTGGGACCATTTTCCTGCCTCTAGCCTGTCTAATTCCTTAAGAATTTTATATGTTTCAATAAGAGCACCTCTCATCCTTCTAAATTCCAGTGAATATAAGCCCAGTCTCCCCATCCTTTCTTCCTCACTCTGCACGATAACATGTGAAGTCACCTTTACATTGACCTTTCAGACCAGAACAGCACTGGAGCTGTTGCCTTTGGGAAACCCTCTCATTTTCCTTCCCCTGTGAATGTTAAAGATCAAGTAGTGCAAATGAAATTAGGATGAGCTTCCTTCCATGACAACCAGCCAATATTAATACCCCAACCGGCATCAGTGAAACAGACAGTTACTATAATGTAGAGGAGGCCACACACAAATTTGAGGAACATCACCTCAGATTTTGCTTGGGTAGCTTACACCCCAGCGGTATGAACATGGACTTCTCTCATTTTAAATAACTTCTCCTTACACTCCCCACCTCCCTCCATCTCTTCCCCAACCCCAGTATTTTACCAGTTCCATAGATCTCCACATTGTTTCCCTCTTGAGATCACACCTTCCTTTGCCACCAATGGACCTCAGGCACCACCCTGCCTGGGGACATTTGTGGCCAGCCTCAATGGGTTCTGGTCTTTTCTCGCTTCCAGCTCTTCACCGCCCCCCACTGCCTATTTTCAGTCTGAAGAAGGATCCCGACCTGGGGATATGGGGAGAAGGCAGGAACGGGGTACTGATTGGGGATGATCACCCATAATCACATTGAATGGCGGTGCTGGCTCAAAGGGCCGAATGGCCTACTCCTGTACTATTGTCTATTGACCTTATAATAAGTAGGACATTAAATTGAGCAGAGAAACAGATGGGACTTGGAATGCATCTACAAATCCTTGGGGGGGGGGGAGGTATTTAGGAAGAATCATATGAATCTTACCATTATTTGTTGAAACACAGGATGTAAAGGACGCTAAGGAGAGACTAAATGGAGGTGAATAGAATAACGAGCAGTCTAGACAGGGTGGACATGAAAGACACTTTCCTCTTGGCAGAGGGGTTAATAACTAGGGGCATTCTCCTGGGATGGAAATAGTCTTTCCTCAATCTTCCTCTGCTCCTTTCATCATCTCCTTCTCCACTTAAACGGTCTGAACTCTGCTGCAAAAAAATAAAATCACAACCTCGCCATTATCTTGCAATAATTCTCCAGTCTTGGGGAACAATCCAATTCAGACCAAATTTTTCTGCAGCCTCTTCTAAGCAGAAGTGTAAATATCTCGTTAAATGTGAGAAGCTTTTTAAACCTCGGAGAGGCCACAGGAAATCACTAACAACATGAAAACTGGATAAAGATGCTTATTCCTCTCTTCACTTATTTAGTATCTTGTACTTTTAGTTTTGTGAAACAGGCCCTTCGGCCCACGGAGTCCATGCCGACAACCGATCACCCCCGTTCACAAGTGTTCCATACTATCCCACTTTCTCACCCACTCCCCGACACACTTTACAGAGTCCAATTCGCCTACAGACCTGCAAGCCTTTGGGGTGTGGGAGGACCCAGAGGAAAGCCACGCGGTCACAGGGAGATCCCGCAAACTCCACACAGACAGCAGGTGCAGTCAGGATCAAACCCGGATCTCTGATGCAGTGAGGCAGTAACTCAACCAGCTGTGCCACTGTGTCACCCTGCACTGATTTACCATGCAAGTTATAGTGACGTTACCTACAAGGCTGCAGACTGAGAGCTTGGGAAACAGAACCAGTGTCAGTGCATTTTTGGCTAGCATAGTACAATGGGCGGAATGGTCTCCACCAGTGCCATAACCTTTGGTGATTCCAGATATAAACCTACCAGGGAAGTGGGTAATAAAACATCTTTCCCCAGAGTGGGTGGAACATGGAAGTGACTGACGCCAGAAGATCATTTCTGTAGCTGCTAAGATGAACCTTAATGAGCACATGAGGAAGACATGGAAAAACATAGCAAAACAGATGCAGGAGTAGGCCATTCAGCCCTTCGAGCCAGCACCACCATTCAATGTGATCATGGCTGATCATCTAAAATCAGTACCCCGTTCCTGCTTTTTCCCCATATCCCTTGATTCCCTTGAACTCTCTGCCACAGAGGGTAGTCGAGGCCAGTTCATTGGCTATATTTAAGAGGGAGTTAGATGTGGCCCTTGTGGTTAAGGGGATCAGAGGGTATGGAGAGAAGGCAGGTACGGGATACTGAGTTGGATGATCAGCCATAATCATATTGAATGGCGGTGCAGGCTTGAAGGGCCGAATGGCCTACTCCTGCACCTAATTTCTATGTTTCTATGTTTCTATGATTCCTTTAGCCCTAAGAACTAAATCTAACTCATTCTTGAAATGGTTTGATACAGTGAAAGATGAAATACTGGGAGGAGAATCACAAGGGGCTCAAACATTGACATGGGGCTGGTGGAGCTGAAACAGCAACTCTGGCAGTAAATACCATTCATTCCGTAATACTGTTTAGACACATTCGCTTTTAACAATATGACAAGCCATCTACAGTAACTTCATCTTTACAAATCACTTTGTATTCACCACTTCAATTGGTGCGTTTTTTAAACACACTACGATTACAAGCCAAAGATTTTTTGATTTTTTTTCTGGAAGAGGTACAGATGGTTTTGCAACACAGAAAGTCGCACAGACTTTAAAACAACACCAGGAGTCAAGTTAAAATCTAAGTGTTAACAGTTGCAGCTGTTGGCCCAGGGTCATTCACTCTTCTTTTTGGTGTTTTGAGACAATTACAAATAATTATTTTCTTGTAATGGAAATATAGCATAGAAATAGGAAATAGGTGCAGGAGTCGTCATTTCTGTAGCTGCCGAGAAGATGACGTTTGATGAGCATATGAAGAAGACACAGCAAAACAAAGAAAAATAGGCGCAGGAGTAGGCCATTCAGCCCTTTGAGCCAGCACCACCATTCAATATTGTCATGGCTGATCGTCCAAAATCAGTACCCCGTTCCTGCTTTTTCTCCATTCCCCTTGATTCTGTTAGCCCCAAGAGCTAAATCTAACTCTCTCTTGAATACGTCCAGATATAGTAATAGATATTTATGTTCGATTGTGAATAAAATGACTGAATTGCAGGAGTCTGGCACATTGAGCAACTAATTGTCCCCCATCTAAGGTTCACAATCTAGTAAACTCTTTGATGTTTAATATTAATATCAGAGATTGCTGGGCCGTGCAGATTATTGGCGTTCCACGTTAAATACACAATTACATCTGACATGCCGCATACACATGTCAACAGCTTGTATCCAGATCGCAGCCGAGTATTGTTCACTTTTGCATGATGCATGTCATGAGAACACATATCCTCACACACACACACACACGGCACGATGGAGCAGTGGTAGAGTTGCTGCCTCGCAGCAGCAGAGACCCGGGTACGATCCTGACTACGGGTGCTTTCTGTGCGGAGTTTGCACGTTCTCCCCGTGACCCGAGTGGGTTTACTCCGGGTGCTCTGGTTTCCTCTCACACTCCAAAGGCGTGCAGATTTGTAGGTTAATTGGCTTAGTATAATTGTAAATTGTCCTTTAGTATGTGTAGGATAGCGGTAGTGTGAGGTGATCGCTGGTCGGCGCAGACTAGGTGGGCTGAAGGGCCTGTTTCTGTGCAATATCTCTAAACTAAACTAAACTAAACTAAACTAAACTAAACTAAACTAAACTAAACTAAACATGCCCTAAATCAACCTCCACACACACATTAGTGGTCTACTTCATATACACATGCCCACTCACATACACACATATACAAATAGGTACATGAGCTGCACCATATAGCCAGCATTAAGAGCACCCCCCACTCTACACCCACCCACCCATTGAACCACATCCACGAGTGGTCTACATCTTAAATACATAGACATCCATTCACACACATACTCATGTGTAGGAAGGAACTGCAGAGACTGGTTTAAACCAAAGATAGACACAGAATGCTGGAGTAACTCAGCTGGTCAGGCAGCATCTCTGGAGAGTAGGTATGGGTGACGTTTCGGGTCGAGACCCTTCTTCAGATGTCATACACAGATACTCCCACATACTCACACACATACCATTCTTGCCTGGCATCATACGATCAGCAACACTAAAGCAGATAGCAGTTGTACATTTAGCACTGTTCACCCATTGTAACATGTACATTAGTGCAACTACAAGGTACCTGATCCTCCCTGGGACATCACTCCCCCTCTACATCCATTCAGTCTCTAGACTGGAGGTGAAGTCAAAGCAGCCCAATTGGGTCTTCTTCATAAATGTAGCACAAAAGCTCCTCAATGAGCTAAAGCCCAATTTGTGGTCGCAGTCCAGACCGTCACACTAACCAACCTCCCTTCCATTAACTCCATCTACACTTCACGCTGCCTCGGCAAGGCCAGCAGCATCATCAAGGATGCCACACCCTGGCCACTCCCTCTTCTCCCCTCTCCCATCGGGCAAAAGGTACAGAAGTGTGAAAACGCACACCTCCAGATTCAGGGACAGTTTCTTCCCGGCTGTTATCAGGCAACTGAACCATCCTACCACAACCAGAGAGCAGTGCTGAACTACTATCTACCTCATTGGTGACCCTCGGACTGTGTGGCTTTACCTTACACGAAATGTTTATCCCATATCGTGTATCTGTACACTGTAAATAGCTCGATGGTAATCATGTATTGTCTTTCCGCTAACTGGATAGCACGCAACAAAAGCTTTTCACTGTACCTCGGTACACATGACAAAAAACTAAACTGAACTCTTGAGCCACCTTTCCAGAGACACTGACCAGCCTGATGCTGCCTCCTTTCTCTCCACTATATCAGCCACGTGGTTTCATTCTTCACCTTAAATGGACCTGTAATTTCATTTCCCTTTCAATGGATTATTATTCACGTTGAGCTCCATTTTGGACATTTAATTCAATGGAACGCAACAAAACTGAATCTCTGAAGCAATGTTCAACATCCACGACATCAAACCTCCAACACGGGATGAATTTCTACTCCATTAACTTTTATTGTTGCTTTTGAATTAACCAATTTTGCAATTTGGATTCATAATGGCTGCCCTAGAATATTCCGGATGGTATCTGCACCTCTGCGATTAATTACTGTGGCAAATTAATACAATCTCAGGCCGCTGCTAATGCTCTTGAACCTTTTCAGGAACATCAGAGCTCTAATAAACTAAATTACAGTTCCCAGATCACAGCGTTCAGCTCTGGGTCATTTAACACTGATGGCTTAATTCTACTTGGAAACTAATCTGCTGATAAGATTTAAACCAACTGGCTATCGCTGCTGGTGTTCATTTGCAAGCAACTCCGGAGAAGGGCCTTGACCAGAAATGTCACCCATTCATTCGCTCCAGAGATGCTGCCTGTCCCGCTGAGTTACTCCGGCATCTTGTGTCTACCTTGGGAGGTCATGTTGTAGTTGTATAAGATGTTGGCGAGGCCATATTTAGAGCATTGTGTTTAGTTTTGGGCACTATGTTATAGGAAAGATGTTGTCAAGCTGGAAAGGTTCAGGGAAGATTTACGAAGATGTTGCCAAGACTTGAGTGCCTGAGCTATGGGGGTTGAACAGGCTGGGACTCTATTCCTTGGAGCGCTGGAGGATGAGGGGGATCTTTTAGATGTGTATAAAATCATGAAATGAATAGATTGGGTAAACACACTGAACTCTTGGCCAGAGTAGGAATCATAGGTCTACGGTGAAGGGGGAAAGATTTAATAGGAACCTGAGATGTGACTTTTTTTACACAAAGGGTGGTAGGTGTATTGAACGAGCTGCCGGAGGAGAAAGTTGAGGCAGATGCAATTGAAATGTTTTAGCAGCATTTAGACAGGTACATGGATAGGATAGGTTTAGAGGGACATGGGCCAAATGCAGGCAGGTGGGATTTGTGTTGGTGGGTGTGGGCATGTTGGGCTGAAGGGCCTGTTTTCGCACTATATGAATCTGTGGTGCAATACTTGTTAGCAGAGACTTCTTTAAGAGATGTTGCCATTCTCCAGATATCAACTCCCTCTGGTGGTCAGATGGTCTAGCGATGTAGTGGTCAACCCTCCAAATGACCTCAAAATACAATGCCTTCTCACGACGAGAAGGACATGGTGAGAGATCCTGAACTGTAAGTGTGTTCACACAGCAGAAATAACGGTGGCATTTAAGAGACCTTCAGATAGTCACATGAATGTACAGGGAATAGAGGGATATGAGTCTGAAGAAGGGTCTCGACCTGAAACGTCACTCATTCCTTCTCTCCAGAGACGCTGCCTGTCCCGCCGAGTTGCACCAGCATTTTGTGTCTATCTTCGGGTTAAACCAGTATCTGCAATTCCTTCCGTCACAGAGGGATATGAGTCACGTGAAGGCAGATAGGAGTTGGTGTGGGACTCATGTTCGGCACAATGTGTGCCACAGGGCTTGTTCCTGTGCTGTACTATTCTATGTTCCCTGTGTATGCAAATATTGAGCACTGCTGTTATGACAACTGGTGACATGAAGGATAGAATATTATTCAGGATGGATGTGGAAGCAAGTGCTGCTCTTCACTCAGGGGATACAGGGTTATTATCCAATCATCTTGTTGACCGAGACCGAGTTGGACTTGTTTGGCTCCGTCTTTCGTGCTTGCCCCAATAACGTCAACGTGTGCTCCAATTCCACATGGCCACAATTAACACCCATATTCAGTCCGTCAACTATTGAAAAGGTGTGGAAATAAAATAAATGATTAAGAAGGAACTGCAGATGCTGGAAAAATCGAATGTAGATAAAAATGCCGGAGAAACTCAGTGGGTGAGGCGGCATCTATGGAGCGAAGGAATAGGTGACGTCCTTATCTCCATTGATGCTGCCTCACCCACGGAGTTTCTCCAGCATTTTTATCTACCTTGGAAAGAAAATAACTCTTTCACTTGTAGTTGCAGGAGATTCATCACCAACATTGCTTGCATTTGGAGATCCAGCATGATCATTTTGATCGGTGAGGCAAACCAGAAGTGGTTCCTGATCCAGTCCTGTTTTTATTTTTCATATACACCTCCATGTACCTCACCTGCACCTCCCCCAACCTCATCTACTGTATCCGCTGTTCCAGGTGTCAACTTCTCTACATCGGCGAGACCAATCGCAGGCTCGGCGATCGTTTCGCTGAACACCTCCGCACAGTCCGTCTTAACCTACCTGATCTCCTGGTGGTCCAGCACTTCACCTCCCCCTCCCATTCCCAATCTGACCTTTCTGTCCTGGGCCTCCTCCATTGTCAGAGTGAGGCCCAGCGCAAACTGGAGGAACAGCACCTCATATTTAGCTTGGGTAGTTTACACTCCAGTGGTATGAATATTGACTTCTCTAACTTCAGATAGCCCTTGCTCTCTCTCTTCATTCAACCTCCCCCCCCCCTCCTTCCCAATTCTCCCACCAGTCCCACTGTCCCCACCTACATTCTTTCTTTGTCCTACCCCGTCCCCTGAAGAAGGGTCTCGACCCGAAACGTCGCCAATTCCTTCTCTCCGTAGATGCTGCCTCACCCGCTGAGTTTCTCCAGCGTTTTGTGTCTACCTCCCAAGTATCTGCCCTGTGATGTCTATCAATGCTCCCTTGTCTGAGATCAATGGGTTTGTACAGAAGTCTTGAGGCAAGGAAACACTCATTCAGCATCTGGCGCAGCAGTCCCTGTGGATGTTTGCAAATAAGTACAGAAAGCAGCAAATAATCGTAGAATTGTAGTAACAGTCCAAAGAGATCAGGCAGCAACTAAACGCAGGAGCTGATGACCAATCTGGTGGTGACCCTTCCTGAATTTACCCTGAGAAAGGCTGAAGTGTTGAGATACAAAATGTTAACACTAGTCGATGTCGTCATTCACTTAATTCACGTGGGTGGCGCGGTGGCGCAGCGGTAGAGTGTCTGCCTTGCAGCGCCCGGGACCCGGGTTCAATCCTAACTATGGCTGCTGTCTGTATGGAGTTTGTAAATTCTCCCCATGGCCTGCGTGGATTTTCTCCTCACACTCCAAAGACGTACAGGTTTGTAGGCTAATTGGCTTGGTAAATGTAAATTGTCCCTAGTCTGTGTAGGATAGCGTTAATGTGCGCGGATCGCTGGTCGGTGCGGGCTAGGTGGGCCGAAGGGCCTGTTTCTGTGGTGTAACTCTAAAACTAAAAAAACTAAGACTTGCTCTACATTCATCTATCAACCATTCAATGCTCACACAAGCTAACATCACCACCAACATGGCATGCTCATAAGTTTATACATCAAAGTAGCAGAATTAGGCTATTCAATTTCAGTTTAGTTTATTGTCACGTGTACCGAGGTACAGTGAAAAGCTTTTGTTGCATGCTAACCAGTCAGCAGACAGATAATGCCTGATTACAATCGAGCCATTCATAGTGTACAGATACAGGATAAGGGGATAATGTTTAATGCACGATAGCCAGCAAAGTCAGATCAAAGGTAGTCCGAGGGTCACCAATGAAGTAGATAGTAGTTCAGCACTGCTCACTGGTTGTGGTAGGATGGTTCAGTTGCCTGATAACAGCTGGGAAGAAACTGTCCCTGCATCTGGAGGTGTGCGTTTTCACACCCCCATGCCTCTTCCCTGATGGGATTCAGCCCATCAAGTCTACTCCGTCATCCAATCATGGCTGATCTATCTCTCTCTCTCTAACCCATTCTCCTGCCTTCTCCCACTGGGGCAATTTACGGGGAACAACGCATCTCTGGAGAAAACACAGATTCCAGCACACAGAACTCAGCAAGTCAGGCAGCATCTCTGGAGAATGTAGAGAGGTGACGTTTCAGATCTTTGAAGAAGGATCCTACCCTGAAATGTTCCCTATCCACATTCCCCATACATGCTGCCTGACCCGCTGAGTTACTCCAGCACTTTGTGCTTTACTCAAGATTTCAGCAGCTGCAGTTCCCTTGTGCCAGCACGTGCTTGGGAAGTGGGCGGAAATTGTGAGGAAACCAGGGAGTGGGAACGTGCAAACTCCACAGAGGCAGCACCAAAGGTCAGGATCAAACCCAGATCCCTGGATGTAGTAGTGCTAACTGTTGCATCTCAATGGTGTCCTGTGACTTTGATCTATGTTAACCCCAGTTTTAAACATCACAGGTCTCTCCACTACACTCACTATTGCAACACTCTACAAGTTATACTCCAGGGTGGAAATGGACTGAAGGAAACAAATGCAGCAACATATAAAGAACTCTGAGCATATGGTAACATTTTTAATTCCTATTGTATTCGAATACCAATTCCAACCTATGCAGCTCAGTAACAAACCCGAGGTGACCTGAAATGAGTTATGGTTCCAACTTCTGATTGCACTTTTAAAGGAAATCTTTCACATTTTCTTTCCCTAAATGGATGCAGTAAGATCTAATGACTAAAATACAACTATTTTTCAAGCCACAGGCACGTCATTCTAACTCAATAACAAATTAACTAAACACCTACAAAGGTTAACAGCTAACTTGTAAGGTTAGTGTAAACATCACAATTGGCAATAAAACGTGTTATTTTATGAAATAGTGGCATCAAATTTGCGCCACCATTTATTTCAAGGCTGGCACTCGTTTCCAAAGCAATATTTGCAAATTGTTAGAATGTACAAGAAAGGAAAATCATTTCACAAGTATCCCGACAACAATCCCCTACTAATACCGAATAAGTTGTTTAGTTTAGTTTAGATATACAGTGCGGAAACAGGCCCTTTGGCCCATTGAGTCTGGGCCGGCCAGCGATCCCCGCACACTAAACTATCCTACACACACCAAGGACAATTTACAATCTTTATCGATGCCAATTAACGTACAAACCTGCGCGTCTTTGGGATGTGGGAGGAAACCGGAGCATCCAGAGAAAACCATATGGTCGCAGGGAGAACGTATAAACTCCGTACAGACAGCATCCGTAGCCCAGATCTAACCTCGGCCTCTAGCACCGTAAGGCAGCAACTCTACCGCTGTGCTAATGAAGTCAGTATATAGTTGTATAAAGTTGTGGCAGAGATTGCTTGCTGTGCAAGTTGAAACCATTGAATCCCGTGAGTGATCAATAATAATAATAATAATAATAACTTTATTTATAAAGCGCTTTTAGACAACATCAGTTACCACAAAGTGCTGTACATGGGAAATCAACAAAAAGTTATTACAAACTACTAAAAACCATTAAGACGACAGGACTATAAAAACAGTAAAAAATTAAAAGACATTAAAAGCACTAAAACAGGAACAATGTCTCAGCCAGTGTCGAAAGCCAGTGAATAAAAGTGAGTTTTTAGGGAGGATTTAAAGATGGACAGTGAAGGGGCCTGTCTGATCTGCAGCGGCAAGGTGTTCCAGAGTGCCGGGGCAGCAACAGAAAAGGCTCTATCCCCTCTGAGTTTCCGCTTAGACCTTGGTACCTCAAGGAGCAGCTGATCCGCTGACCTGAGGCACCGGGCAGGAGCATATAGGTGGAGCAGCTCAGAGAGGTAAGGCGGGGCGAGGCCATTCAATGATTTAAAAACAAATAAAAGAATTTAAAAATGAACTCGAAAGTGCACTGGGAGCCAGTGAAGGGAGGCCAAAATTGGCGTAATGTGCTCCCTCTTTCGAGTTCCGGTTAAAAGGCGAGCGGCAGCATTTTGGACCAACTGGAGACGAGCCAACGAAGCTCGTGAGACTCCAGTGTAGAGCGCGTTACAGTAATCCAGCCGAGATGAAATAAAGGCGTGAATTACTGTTTCAGGAGCTGCTGTGGTGACAGATGCACAGGTTAGTGGGAAAGTGAAATCTACCGCTCACCACATTGGACATCGAACAGTACAGCACAGGAATTGGCCCTTCAGCCCACAATGTCCATGCTGAACATGATGGCTGGTTAAACTAATCTCCTCTGTGCGATTAGCTTCTGCAAGAGAAAGGACATGCCCGCGACAGACAGGATTCTTTATGCTTTATTGTTCTGCGTTCTAATCAATGGGGTTGAGAGGGAAAGATAGATCAGCCGTGATTGAATGGCAGAGTAGATTTGATGGGCCGAATGGCCTAATGCTGCTTCTATAACTTATGAACTCGAATCAGAAGGAGTACAGTTGTAAGGGCTCGAAGGGCCGAATGGTCTACTCCTGCACCTAATTTCTATGTTTCTATGTAAGACAAAGAGGCAATCATTTAAAACTGAGCATCTCAGGAATTTCCACTCACAGCGGGTGATGGGTGCTGGAGATGGTGATCGAATGGCGGAGTAGACTCGATGGGTCGAATGCCCTAATTCTACTCCGATGTCTTATAGTCTTACGAGTTCTGTCAGCAGTTTGTATTTAGCTGAGGATTGCAGCATCTGCCGTCTTTCATATCTGTATTATTGGATAGATTGCACATACATTTTCTAGTGGTCTTCCCTGCCTTGATCGGGGTTGATGTATATGCACGTGGTTGTCAATCAAACCATTGAATTATTTACGAAGGAAACTTATATTTGGCCCAATATTTTCTGTACTTTAAACAGCAGAAGCTTTTTTCTCTCTGCATTAATTACACACAATTCCAAAGAGCTCTCCAATGCTAATGTTTCCAGTATCAGCAATTTAAGGAGAAAATGCATCATTTCTTGAATGTTTCAAAGCACATTAGTAGTTGAAAGGTTGGCATTGGAGTGACCAAATCTCTTAGAAGACATGGTTAAGTCTATTAAAAGGCAAAATGAATTAAAATTTCTTGTAGCAATTGATAATGATGGATTAGCTAAATTACTTATAATGTGCTAACACACAAGATATCTCACTTTCCTTTACATTGAGATATTTCCAATATGAAGTTCTGACTATGCATACAACCATTAGAACACCAATAGCAAACCTTTGAAGAATCTCCACCGTCTACCGGGCAACTATCTTGACAAATCACTTCCGAAGCAAAATATAATTTTCATGGTGTGGAAACAAGGACATGTGGATGCTGGTTTACACAATAAGACACAAAGTGCTGGAGTAACTCAGTGGGTCGGGCAGGTGACATTTTAGGACAGGATCCTTCTTTCCTTCTCTGAAGGAGGGTCTCGACCCGAAACGTCGCCTAGTTCCTTCGCTCCATAGATGCTGCCTCACCCGCTGAGTTTCTCCAGCATTTTTTTCTGCCTTAAATACAAGGTACATTTCCACACAGAAGATTGCTACAGACACAAAACGCTGGAGTAACTCAGCAGGACACGCAGCATCTCTGAAGAGAAGAAATGGATGACGTTTTGGGTCGAGACCCTTCTTCAGACGGAAGATTGCTGTGATCAGTAAGGTGACCATTTGCACAGGCGATTCTGACTTTACTGCATGACTGGGTGATTAGAAGGAAATAACACTGACTGCTACTATAACCTGCTGAAACCCTCCAGTTCCTCCTCAGTCTTAATACTTGCATGATCAATACGCTGCCATAGTTAATCAGTGTGGAAATGTCCAACTTCATACTTACTCTTTGACCGTGAATAATTTCATTAAATGAAAATAATTTTGCCAGACATAAAAAAGCTCGAAGATGTGCACATTCCGTAACAATAGACGGTAGAGAACGGGAGCGTGGTTCCGATAATGTCTGTGTACCATCTGGACTTGCTGCTTTTGGCCATGTTGTAACAATTTTGAAGTAATCACCATACAGACCAGACACAAAGTCCCATAAAGCATTACCAAAAACCTTGCCTTTTTTTGATTTCTAACAAGAGCGACATTCAATCCATCACCAGCCATACAACTCTTCTCAGCGTTAGTGCATGTTTCTGTTCAGCGAAGATTACTTGGGGCGATGAGAAGAGTTTCACAAACTGGGCTGTCTGCTTAACACACAAACTTCAAAAGGGAGCGTACTGAATAGTGAAAGGGCCTTGGATAGAGTGGACGTGGAGAGGATGTTTCCACCAGTGGGAGAGTCTAGGACTAAAGGTCACAGCCTCAGAATTAAAGGATGTTCTTTTAGGAAGCCCAGTTGCCGCACCCGCTGAGTTTCTCCAGCATTTTTGTTGCGTCTTCGATTTTCTAGCGTCTGCAGTTCCTTCTTGAACAGTATGGTGAGGATCCTGAACGATCTCCATGCAGCAACTTATCGTAATCAATCTTAGTTTACCAGAGAAAGGCAGTAGTTTACTCGTGCTCCAGTTCACAAGAGATGTAGTTGAGCTGTTAATGTGGACGAGAGGGCAAATGGCAATAAGACTGGGGTTCCCTTGCGGTTTGAGATGATTGCACGCTGATCTTCAGTTGCGATGCAAAGGTGTTTACCACATGATCTTTATCCCAGTTGGAGTAATTGAATATTTTCTACAGGCAGCTCAATACCCCCCTGGAGCCCTCTTGAAGACAGCTCAGTCACCTTAACTCCTTGATGGGACCTTGGAGAAGTGACCTGGCCACTGACAAAGCTTGGAATCATCAAACGCAACTGCAGATAACTTACAAACTAATTTACTACTGGGCTTGGGTGTCTAGGGTTAGACACACACACACACACACAATAGGAAAAGTAGATTTCAGTAGGAAGGAACTGCAGATGCTGGTTTAAACCGAAGATGGACACAAAAAGCTGGAGTAACTCAGCGGGATGGACAGCATCTCTGGAGCGAAGGAATGGGTGACGTTTCAGATCTGAAGAAGGGTCTCAACCCAAAACGTCACCCCTTCCTTTCCTCCAGAGATGCTGCCTGCCCTGCTGAGTTACTCCAGCTTTTTGTGCCCATCTTAAGCAGAGTTCAATGCTGATTGATTCATAAACGAGGCATTTAAACGTCAACATATTTGGGGCTCATTTGGCTTGTAATACTAAAAATGCAGTTCGTACAACTTGTAAAATGTATTCCAGATTCTCCATGTGTGCGACACACATGTGGTTGGAAGTCCCCAGACACATGGAGTGATGACAAGTGTTTGTGCATTCGGGACTTGCAAACAGCAAGGTTCCATCACATGGAAAAACCCCAAACCAGAATACCGAGACATGCACGGCGGCAGGAATTGTAGCAGCCCAGCTATATCTGGTCGACTGCTGTGAAAACTAAGACATTGATCTTCTGACATCCAGATCCTCCAAGTAGAGACACAAGGAACTGCAGATGCTGCCCCTGTTTTGCCTCTTTAGCCAGAGGTTGGCATCATTTTGTATTGAGACTGTTCTGCAGGGATTTAGTTTAGTTTAGAGATACAGCGCAGAAACAGGCCCTTCGGCCCACCGAGTCCGCACCGACCAGCGATCCCCGCTCATTAACACGATCCTACACACACTGGGGACAATTTACACATACACCAAGCCAATTAACCTACAAACCTGTACGTCTTTGGAGTGTGGGAAGAAACCGAAGATCTCGGAGAAAACCCACGCAGGTCACGGGGAGAACGTACAAACTCCTCCTCATTTCCTTCCTAAAAGTGCTCCTTTAATTCTGAGGCTGTGACCTCTGGTCCTAGATTCTCCCACTAGTGGACACATCCTCTCCACATCCTCTCCCCCCAAGCCTTTCACTATTCTGTATGTTTCAATGAGGTCCTTGTGCCCATAGCCCGTGCAATGCCAATGCAGTCACTCACAATACCTTGAAACATAGAAAATAGGTGCAGGAGTAGGCCATTCAGCCCTTCGAGCCAGCATCGCCATTCAATCTGATCATGGCTGATCATCCAGAATCAGTACCCCATTCCTGTTTTTTTCCCCCATATCCCTTGATTCCATTAGCCCAAAGAGCTAAATCTAACTCTCTCTTGAATACAGTACATCCAGTGAATTGTCAAGTCAATTTTATTCGTCACATACATATACGAGATGTGCAGTGAAATAAAAAGTGGCAACGCTTGCAGTTGGCCTCCATTGCTGTCTGGGTTTCATGAGGTTTACTGCCAGGGCACTGCTTGCCATAAAGGCAGCTGCCCCCTTGCCTTGTGCCTTTAACATGCCTTTTGTGCTGCCCTTGAATGTCTCGGCCACTGTGCCTTAGGATAGGGGTTAATGGGGCGTGTCCATGTTGGAGTGTGTGTGTGTGTGTGTGTGTGTGTGAACATTATATCAGGCAAACAAAAATGTGACTTGTTTCGATTTCACAGTGAAGTGGTTTACAAATTAGTCTTTCACACATATAAACATCAGTCAGATAAATGCAAGCTAACAGGATTATAATACAATGGTAGCACTTGAACCAACAAGCAACAAACCCGAGCTAACGCAAAGGGAGTCTTCTTCCTCACACGTTCGCTTGGGATGGGGTGTCATGATCTGCCTCCTCTGGACCATTTAGAATGCAAGGGCAAGTTTCCATCATTGACCGGCCTGGCCTGTCCCAGGTTTGGGCATGAAGTCTGGCCGATTGGATCTTTGAAGTTTTCATTCAATGGAAACTGTCACTTCCATCATGTATCTGCACACTGCGACTGGAACAAATGTAATCATGTATTGTCTTTCCACTGATAAGACACAAAAAGCTAGAGTAACTCAGCGGGACAAGCAGCATCTCTGGAGAGAAGGAATGGGTGACGTTTCGGGTCGAGACCCTTCTTCACGTCACCCATTCCTTCTCTCTAGAGATGCTGCCTGTCCCGCTAAGTCATTCCAGTTTTTGTGTCTATCTTCAGTTTAAAGCAGCATCTGCAGTTGCTTTCTACACATTGTCTTTCCGCTGACTGGTTAGCACACAACAAAAGCTTTTCACTGTACCTTGGTATACATGACAATAAACTGAACTAACTTTCCAACTGCCTGGCCCATTGCATCTTAATAGCTACATCACTTAATATTTGAAAGTGTTTAAGAAATTATTTTTAAATGTCTGACAATCCACCATCCCAGTTTTACGTAGCGTTGTCAAGAGATTAGTCCTCAGTTCCTAGGTAGACAAAAATGCTGGAGAAACTCAGCGGGCGAGGCAGCATCTATGAAGTGAAGGAATAGGTGACGTTTCGGGTTGAGACCCTTCTTCTGACTGATGTGCAGGTGGTGGGGGGGGGGGAAGAAGAAAGGAAGAGGAGGAGACAGTAGACTGTGGGAGAGCTGGGAAGGGGAGGGGAAGGAGGGAGAAACCTTCGCTCCATAGATGCTGCCTCACCCACTGAGTCTCTCCAGCATTTTTGTCTACCTTTGATTTTTCCAGCATCTGCAATTCTTTCTCAAACAATCCTCAGTTCCTGACGACCCGGGTGGGAACCTGCAGGGTTAACAGGCTGAGTCAAGCATTAATTAATCAGTGGGAACAAAGCTTGTGAACTGTTGTTTGACAAACATGAGCAAGAAACCACAGGGCCTGAAGAAGGAGAATTTATCTACAATTGAGCAGTTGGCTGCGATACCTTCAGCACGGCACTGATATCCACATGCCCTGACACTGGCCATTGGATCAGAATAGTTTGGGTGCTTTGGCACTGGGGGCAGGGATCACTTGGGTTTTCCTGGAGTGCGCAGTGCAGCCCGACCTCAAGTAATTTGTTCACCAGTCCTGAGGAACGCCAGCACATGATCCCACCCACTCCTGATAGACAATACTATGGAATTCCCAAATATTGGACATCATTGCAATCAAAGCTGGGGAGTGAGGGTGTAGATCCTCAGATGTTTAAAATATAATAACTTCTTGAACACTATCTCATATTTATATTAATACAAGTAAACCCTCGCAATAACTGTCGCAATACAATGCAATTCCCTGCCACAGGAGGCAGTTGAGGCCAATTCACTGGATGTTTTCAAGAGAGGGTTAGATTTAGCTCTTAGGGCTAACGGAATCAAGGGGTATGGGGGGGGAGAACGGGGAACGCCGTTCAAAAGCAGGAACGGGATACTGATTTTAGATGATCAGCCATGATCATACTGAATGGCGGTGCTGGCTCGAAGGGCTGAATGGCCTACTGCTGTACCTATTTTCTATGCTCTCTAGATAGTGAATTTTGGTTATCGATTCCCGCTACACCAGCCCCCACATCCAACAGTTACCCGGTGAGCTGGCACCGCGCAGCAGGAGCCTCCGGTTATGGGAACAGAGAGATCGGGCTCATTCCCGGCGCACAGCGTGTGGGACAGGGGTCTCTGCTGCTCCGTGAATTCCCACTGGCTTTACCCCCCCCCCCCCCCCCCCCCGTGCTGTGTCTTCCCTCTGCGCCTCAAGTTAAATTTCACCCTCATTTCTCGGTTACAGCAGCCAATTGGCAATAACAGACACCACCCTCCTTCGCCACCAACGGTACATTATTGCCCGGGTTTACAGTGCTAAAGTGCGATACACGAGGCAGTTGGAAGAGACAGTTTATAATCGAATGAAAACTTCCAGCCAGAGTTTGTAATGGACTATAGGATGGGCCGGGACGTGGGGCTGATAGAAACTTGCCTATACATTCCTGGTGGAATATAAAGGCTATCAAAATATTCATACACAGTTAAAAGGATATTAATAATATTACGACCCATACAACTGAAGTATGTTCACACCCCAGACAATATTACAAACTTATTTAACAATAATTATTGCATCATATTATGTTGATTGATGTATTTGTACCTTCAGAGAAAGGATAGTTCTCATGAAGAAATATTAAGTGAACATAATGGGCTTGAACTGCTTAGGCAGTAAACATGTATTCAATTTAGAATTTAAATGTAATGTAAAAAAAAAATAAAAGTCTGTCTACCAACTTGTAAATACACCATGAAAGATCTGTGTTGGGTTCTGAAACAGTTGCCAAACCAGAATTAATAAAAAGAACACAATACCACCGCTAGTCCAGGGTAATTTTAGAAAATGTAATCCAGCATTGTAAATTTGTAACGAGTGGAATAAATCATGTGTGTGAGAAGGAACTGCAGAAGCTAGTTTAAACCGAAGATAGACACAAAAAGCTGGAGTAATTCTGCCGATCTGACATTAAAGTTTGATTGAATTTTACTGGCCTTATCTTGCACTAAAGGTTATTCCCTTATCGTGTATCTGTACATTGTGAATGGCTCGATTGTAATCATGTATTGTCTTTCCGCTGGCTTCTTAACACGCAACAGAAGCTTTTCACTGTACCTCGGAACATGTGACAATAAACTAAACTAACTAACTAAGCAAGCATCTCAGGAGAAAAAGAACAGGTGATGTTTTGGATCGAGATCCTTCATCTGAGAGTCAAGGGAAAGGGAAACGAGAGAAATAGACGGTGTAATAGAAAAAATGGATGAAAGATATGCAAAAAATTAACGGAGAGGCCATTGTTAGCTGTGGGCTTGGTGAAAACTAGTTACAGACAATGAAACTAACCAGGGCGACAGTGAAACTAGTACACCGACGTGGGTGGGGGAGGGACGGAGAGAGAGGGGATGCAAGGTTTACTTGAAGTTAGAGAAACCAACACACATACCGCTGAGGTGTGAGATTCCCAGGCGAAATATGAGGTGCTATTCCTCCAATTTGCGTTTGACCTCACACTGACAATGGAGGAGGCCCAGGACAGAAAGGTCAGTGTGGGAATGAGAATCACTCCCTAAATCCATGATCCATTAAACCGTGGTGTTGGTCTGTAAACTATTTAAAGGATGCTTTAGTAACTTGACATCTAACCAGGCACAGTGTGCAGTTATTCACCTGCGGCATGGTCTTTTCTTTAAATGGGAGTTAAGAGCGGGCAATTCATTTTCTGCAACGGATTTTCAGCTTAAAGTAACTAGGTTCTGAACACAAGCAATTCATTATAATTTTCAAGCACACAGCGTTCTAGCCTTCACTTTGCGCAACGCACTAGGAATAATTTGAGGCAATCCTAACTCATTTAGTCATAGCAATATTTTAAACAAAAGGGATTTTGAAACGATTACATCACAAGCTAATGAAGTGCCTTCAATTAAAAGAGGTTCTCGTGCAGAAGAATGTCATTTCTGGAGATCATTGGTCTGCATTAAATGATAATTCAAATGCTGTTTAGGTCTTTTAACTTTGCAGCAGCTTTGAAATAGACACCTCCACAAAGATTGATACATTGGCAGGAAACAAAGTATTCGAAGTACATCCAAACGCTGAGGAGTAAAATTCCCGAGCAAAGCAAAAATTATTCAGAATGTGCAAGCTTTAAAACTCGCATGATTTAAGAGAAAGAAACAAGTAAAACAAGCAGAGATACGGAGTCTGAAGAAGGGTTCCGACCCGAAACGTCACCTCTCCACGTTCTCCAGAGGCACTGCCTCCAGCTGAGAGACTCCAGCACTCTGTGTCCTTTTGAATATAATCAAAACCTTGCTTTCAGAGTGGTATCAGAAACAAGAGCATTGTTTTAGGGTGAGAGGTAGGAGATTTAAATGGGATCTTTGAGGGGTACGTTGTATATGCAAGGAGTGGTTGATAATGGAAATGTTCTTCCACAGGGGGTGTTACTGTTTAAGTGGAATTTAGACCAACACTTAAAATGGTGAAGCACAAAATTTGGCCCGAATGCTGGCAAATGGGCTTAGTGTCGATGGGTAAAAAGGTCGGTGTGGATATGGTGAGCATAAGGGCTAGTCTCTGTGCTGTACAACACTATGGAAAACGGATATAGAATATAGTAGATTTCCAATGCAGTTTGAATCAAGTCAAGGGTGTTGTCATGTGTTCCAGATAGAACAATGAACACAATGTAGCAGCACAACAGAATATGTAAACATAATACACTGTAAATATAATTATCACCACTAACACTGGAAATATAATAAACAAGAAACAAATGCTGTTGCACATACACATGCACATGCTCATACACACACACACACACACACAATAGACAATAAACAATAGGTGCAGGAGTAGGCCATTCGGCCCTTTGAGCCAGCACTGCCATTCAATGTGTTCATGGCTGATCATCCACAATTAGTTCCTCATTCCTGCCTTCTCCCCATATCCCTTGATTCCACTATCTTTAAGAGCTCTATCACACACACGCGCACACACACGTGCACACACACACACGCTCACACACGCAATCACACATGCATTCTCACACACACACACACACACACACACACTCACACACACACACACACACACACACACACACGCACACACACACACGCACACACGCACACACGTACACGCACATTCTCACACACACACACACACACACACACACACACACATGCACACATGCACACATGCACGCACACACATACACTCAACACATATAGTCACACACACATATTCGCACACACATATTCCCACACACATTCACACTCACACACACACACACACACACGCACACACACACACGCGCACTCACACACGCACATTCACACACACACACATATTCACACACACACACACACACACACACACACACACACACACACACACACACACACACACACACACACACACACACACACACACACACACACACACTCACACACGCTCACACACAATAACAGCCCCTGTTAGCATTGAAATATTTACAAATGCTTGAAGGAGGTGTCCATTTCAAAGAACATGGGAAGACATCTCTGTGATCTAACTTAAATGCCAGACCAATCTGAAGGTGTAAAAGCTGCCAGATCCTGCATAGTGTGTACTTGTGCAATCTCAAGTCATTGTAGGTCACAGTATCTAAAGTGAGAGTTAGCAAAGATGCCGGATGAAAGAGGCCCGCGGTGTAGCTGGCTGATAAAGTGGATGGAACATCAGCCAGCATTGTAAAATCCATTGTATTCTGACCTCATCCCTGGGGCAGGTGAGAGGGAGCTTGACCCTACACCTGAGCAACAGCACGCAACAAAAGCTTTGCACTGTACCTCGGTACACGTGACAATAAACTAAAACTTAACTGATGATGTTTTTTACACCTGGCCAAGATGAGTTCTTGTGCTGCTAACACTGTCGTCCAAATATGTTCTCTTGCAGTGACAAATGCACCTAAAGTACAAAGTCACCTTTTGTTCAAAAAATACCTCCAACAGATACTGCCTGACCTGCTGAGTTACTCCAGCACACGGCATTTTACCCAAGGTTCCTGCATCTGCAGTTCCTTGTGTCTCCTCTTTAAAAAGAGATGTAATTAGTGTGGGTATATAGAGAGTTAAGAGGACAGGAAGCAATCTATCCGAGATTTATTATGTTCACAACCTTCAGTAGAATTACTGCCTGCAATTCTGCTGGCCACAGTGTGTTCTTGAGGGTGCAAAACCATTTAGTTTCAAGCCTAGTTAAGCTAAATTCTTCAATGTAAAACATCATGCACTGGGCAGCTGGTCTACATGGGCTCCAGTAGTAAGGAGGCTTAATGTTGATAGTTATTGCTATAGGTTATACTGGAGCAAGGTGCCCTAGTTGATACAGTAAATCAGTGGTTTACAAAACAAAGCTATGTAACCTTGCCTCAAACATATGTTATCTTGCAAGATGTGATTCACCACAATAAGTAGCAGCTTGTGAATCACAGCCAGCTCACTGTAGGTCAGAGGCAAAAACAGTTAGCGTGGCGATTTTACGCGGAAAGATCAATGTAATAGCAATAAGGGAAAAGTAAGAGCAGATGGGAAAATAACAGTAATAATGGCAAAGGAACAAACATGGCAAGGCTACCTGCAAATGCACATTTAATATAATGTTAAGAAACTATTTTGAAAGTGTGTGCTAAACATCCAATAGGAATGTTACCTCTTCCCATAATAAATGTCGTATCTATTGATATGGAACACATTTGGATGTGTATATTATATCCTCTATTCTAAAAAATAAATCAAATTTAACATTACATTTTAATAGAAAATATAGACACTAAATCTGAATAATGCATCATCAAGGTAGATTGATGATCTTAGATTTTAACAATGTTTTTTTTATCCCATTCTTCCTCTCTAATGACATTATGTCTTTTCACTGAGATCATGTACAACTGTCAAAGTGGTTTCTCACACATCGTTCCAAATTGTCCACAATTTTTGCAAAGAGTTTATAACTGAATATGAGACGTGTAGAAGAATTAAACGGGGCTGCAGCCTATGTGCGGCACGTATTCTGTGAAGAATTTTATATTTTCGCTCCCTTTCATTTGCAGCTTCTCACTTCTTTTTTTATTGATTTGCCGTTTCAGTGCAACGTTGCAACTGTAGAAACGGCACATTTACAGGTAATTGGCTCCTCATCCGTGGCTCGTTTTAAAAACCACACCAAACATTCTGCTTTCTCTTAAGGCCCACGATCTTTTTAAAGTAACTTTGATCATGGTTCAAACTACAGTCTACAACCCGCCTCAATCATCAGTTGCCTTTGATTTTTAGCCATTTCACAGTTAATACATTGGATAAATCTTAGGGGTGTGAAGGAATCAAATGGATAAGAGGAAACATTTGATTTCTCTGGACTATTACAATGAATATGATCAAGGACATGTTTTGAAATTATGATTTAAAGACAGCATTAAAAAATCTTGTTCTCAATTCCATTGGATTTTATTGGTAATAATGGTTTGCAACATTTAAAACAATATTCTATCTAGTGTTGCAGTCTGAGTAATTCCTTTATTGGGTTTCGCAATGATGCAAGTTCATATATTTGCTATTTAATTAATCCATCACACTACAGTTTGTGTTTGGGAGTATTTTAATTGTTTCATAATTTTATAGCCTGCTAATTGTCAGGCGTGCAGTAGAGAGATACCAGTGTGGAACCCTACAGACATTTACTCTCCCTTGTATCAAAGGGCAGCTCTCTCCATCAACTCCTGCAAAAATGCCTTTAACAATATCATTTAATAGCATTCAACCAACGGGGCTCTTTACACCTGAACCTACATCTGTAATACCGCGCTCTGGCTTAGCTGCGATCCATTTATTTAAGTAGGGCCGTAAAACTATGCATATTAAATTAAATTAGAGCTGCAGGTATAACAGATGCAACAGTTTTGAAGGAACAGATGGCGGTTCAAAGTTGCACGCTAAATAAAAGTTTAACACTTTTAGCTCGACCTGCAATTATTTTTTTTTAAAAGGCAAGAGGACTATTACGAGATTTTATTTTTCAACGTAATTAAAACTCGAGCTTCCAGCCAGAAGTTAAACTTTGTGAATTAAACACCTTGAGCGGGTAACAGTAGTTACAGGCAGCGTGGAGTTACTGGCGAATCTGGTGTGTTGTTGCTGGTGGACTGACGGCCAAACTTCACCCTCAATCCAAGAGGGAGGTTTAAATAAAAGGCGATAACTAGCAAATGCTACAAAATAAAATATTCAATGCAAGGTAGGAAGGAACTGCAGATGCTGGTTCATACTGAAGGCAGACACAAAATGCTGGAGTAACTCAGCGGGACAGGCAGCGTCTCTGGAGAGAAGGAATGGGTGATGTTTCGGGGTCGACACGCTATTTCAGACTGATCTCGAGGGGTCTCGACCCCCTACGACCCCCATTCCTTCTCTCCAGAGATGCTGCGTGTCCCGCTGAGTTACTCCAGCACTTTGTGTCTATCTTCGCTTGTCACATGCGTTCTGTACAGTGACTTGTCGCTGCCGCTGGAGAAGGTTGAAAAGCAAATATTTAGTAAAGCACCCAGCTGTAGTAGTGATGTGGCCACAGTGGGCGCGGATCAATGGGAATAAACGTGTTATTGCACAGCGCATCAGAAAGTTCGCTGCGAGCAATGTGCTGATTAATATCAGATCCCCTTCTTCCCAGACTCTTGATGATCTTGTCACATCTGGCGCGTCCGTGGGCCAGGGACAGCGCTGTGCTGAGGCGAGGCTGCCGGGGACAGCAGGCTACGCTCCTCATGCGCTATCATCGCAGCTAATGAAGCTGGCTGTCCCGCTAGTCGGCCAGAAAAGACACATCTGTACAGATGTATAAGAAAATACACATCTATACACACACGCGCGTATATATACACACACGTATACACACACACACACAGTATACGCATACACACACACACATATATATATACACACACACACACGTATATACACACAACGTATAACACATATATATACACACACACATATACACACACACGTACACACACACGTATATATATATATATATATTAATATAAACACACTCTTATATATACACACATAGACACACACACACCTATATACACACTTACACACGTAGACATATACACAGACACACACACACACACCTATATACACACTTACACGCACACACACATACACACACACACACACCTATACACACACTTACACGCACAGACACGCACGTATACATATACACACACACACACAGAAAGAACATCTTGCCCCAAAGGCCTCCCGTACAATGGAGGCAGGACAAAAGTGTGAAGTTTCTCGGCTGGGCAGTGCCACACAATGACAAATAAAGCCGGCACACGGGGACACACAAGTGACAGAGCCCACCGCCGCCTCTGCCAATTCGAGTTCCCGACCTGCAGGCGAGGATTATAATTTTTATTGAAATTATTTTAATGAAAGCCGCCAACTCACTCCACACACGCGCCTATAGCAGCGGCTCTCACGCCCAGCGGTTCATAAGCAAGTGTCCAGTTTAAACGAGCCCGCACCACAATGGGATTAGCTAGCGTGAGCAGTATTCATTCCCACAGCCGCCCCGGCACTTCACTCGCAACTTCGGACACAGTCACTTCTTACCAAGAGAGTTTGCGGCAAATGACTTACCTCCGTCATTGTCAGTGGCCACCAGTCCTCGTCTCCCCGACCAGCCACTCGCCCATATCTCGTCGGGTTAAACAGATTAGCATCGGTTCTGCCTGTCTGTACAAGTAGTCAGCGACGTGTCCTTCTGGTGTCGGAGCCTCGGCTTCGGGTTTTTTTCCTCCCTTCCTCTCCCCCTCCCTTTCTCTCCCCCCCCACTCTCTCTCCCTCCCCCTCCCCCTCTACCCCCCTCTCCCCCTCTCTTTCTGCCTCCTCCCCTCTCCCCTCACTCTCTCTGTACCTCCCCCTCCCTCCCTCCTTCCTTCCCCCCGACACCTCCCGGGGGCTGGACTGAGACCCTCCCACTCGGTCCACTCCACAATTGTCCCAGTCACCTCCAGAGCTACCTCTCACCTCACTGCCCCCAGCCAGCTCGCTGCGCTGTGAGCATGTCCCGCCAGTCACACTCACAGGGCCGTTCCCCCGGCAGCTGCCTGAACCAGGCACAACACTCATCTTTCACACAGATCTGATCAAAAAGAATCGCAGACACTCTTGGCTGCCTCGGCATCCCACGAAACGCAGGCGGAACATATTGTACCCCAGCGTCTGTGAGAATAACATCCCAGTGTGGTTGTGAAGGACGGAGCTGCAGATGCTGGTTTAAACTGAAGAGAGACACAAAAAGCTGCAGTAACTCAGCGGGACAGGCAGCATCTCTGGAGAGAAGGAACGGGTGACGTTTCGGGTTGAGACCCTTCTTCAGACACAAAGGGTCTCCACTCTTTCGCTCCAGAGATGCTGCCTGTCCCCTTGTAAACAGCCCCATTCCCTGGTACAGATGACACTTCCTCGGGTTCATATTCCGCTGACTTACTTAAACATAACTTTTTGTTTACAGCGGGACAATTTATCAATAATTAGTTAGAACTTTAGGAAGAGGAGGCTAAAGATTTTTTTAAACTACAAAAAAGCAGAGGACCAGGTACAGTTAAATAAATATATGGAAAAAAAATCTCATCACTAATTCACTGAATTGTGTCAAAATAGATATGACAAGGATTGGCAACTCCGTTTACTTCTTTAATTGGACAGTGAAATATTTGTCGCCCTTTTTTTTATTTAGGTGAATGTTTTAACATGCATGGATGTCAAAGCAAATAGAAACATAGAAACATGGAATCATAGGTGCAGGAGACCATTCGGCCCTTCATGCCAGCACCGCCATTCAATATGATCATGGCTGATCATCCACAATCAGTACCTAAATCTAACTCTCTTGAATACATCAAGAGATGTACCTATGTGGGTACATGCAGTGACTCTACCCTGCAGAAAGTGTGCCTATAATACTCACCTTAACAACAATACCATATTTTGATTTCCCTAACTTCCAGTAACCCTTGCATTCCCTTCCTCTTCATCTCTCCCCCACCCAAATTGTACTGGTTTCAAAGTTTTTAAGAAGGAACTGCAGATGCTGGAAACTCGAAGGTACACAAAAATGCTGGAGAAACTCAGCGGGTGCAGCAGCATCTATGGAGCGAAGGAGATAGGCAACGTTTCAGGCTGAAACCCGTCCTCAGACTCACAAAAATGCTGGAGAAACTCAGCGGGTGCACACAAAAATGTGTACCTGGTTTCAAAGTTGTCTCGTTGAGTCTCATTGTACTCGATTTCACCTTGCCCACAGCTAACAATGGCCTGTTTCCTTCATCATCCTAACTTTTTTACATATCAATCATTCATTTGTTCCATATCTCTCTACATCACTCTCTATTTAGGAGATTGAGAGGGGATCTTATAGAAACTTACAAAATTCTTAAGGGGTTGGACAGGCTAGATGCAGGAAGATTGCTCCCGATGTTGGGGAAGTCAAGGACAAGGGGTCACAGCTTAAGGATAAGGGGGAAATCATTTAAAACCGAGATGAGAAGAACCTTTTTCACACAGAGAGTGGTGAATCTCTGGAACTCTCTGCCGCAGAGGGTAGTCGAGGCCAGTTCATTGGCTATATTTAAGAGGGAGTTAGATGTGGCCCTTGTGGCTAAGGGAATCAGAGGGTATGGAGAGAAGGCAGGTACGGGATACTGAGTTGGATGATCAGCCATGATCATATTGAACGGCGGTGCAGGCTCGAAGGGCCGAATGGCCTACTCCTGCACCTAATTTCTATGTTTCTATGTTTCTATGTTTCTATATCTCTTGTTTCCCTTTCCCCTGACTCTCCGTCTGAAGAAGGGTCTCGACCCGAAACGTCACCTATTCCTTTTCTCCAGAGATGCTGCCTGTCCCGCTGAGCTACTCCAGCTTTTTGTGCCTATCTTTGGTTTAAACCAGCATCTGCAGTTCCTTCCTACACAATGGCTTATCTGACCTGGTTGAGAATGTCAGGGAAAGAAATCTGGCAGTACTCTGCAAATTTTTCTGTTCAGACTACTGTATCAAATGGCAGGGATCACTTACTGTTGGCAGATCCATGCTTTGTGAAAGTGGTGTAGAGAGAGCAGGCAAAAAGCCGAGGTGATCACAGATGCTTTGTTTGCAAGGCCGTAACCATTTGTACATCTAATCACCTGGTCAGGTGAAATGTCAAATGGAAAAGAAACAGTATTTACTCACTGCAGGTGCTGGTTTACACCGAACATAGACACAAAGTGTTGGAGTAACTCAGCGGCTCATGAAGGGTCTCAACCTTCATGGGGAGAAGGCAGGAGAATGGGGTTAGGAGGGAGAGATAGATCAGCCATGATTGAATGGCGGAGCAGACTTGATGGGCCGAATGGCCTAATTCTGCTCCTATCACATGATCTTATGAACCTGAAACGTCACCTATTCCTTTTCTCCAGAGATGCTGCCTGACCCGCTGAGTTACTCCAGCACTTTGTGTCTATCTTCGGTTTAAATCAGCAACTACCTCTTCTGGCAGCTCGTTCCATACACCCGCCATCCTTTGCATGGAAAATACCCTTAGATTCCTATTAAATCTCCCCCCTTCATTTTAAACCTATGTCCTCTGGTTCTCTCACCCCACTCACCATCAACAACACCACAGGTGGAGTCTTTTAAGTTCCTGGGAACCATCATCTCCAAGGACCTTAAGTAGGGGGCTACCATCGACTCCACTGTCAAAAAGACACAACAGAGGATGTACTTCCTACGGCAGCTGAGGAAGCACAATCTGCCACAGGCAATGATGGTCCAATTCTACATGGCCATCGTAGAGTCTGTTCTCACCTTCTCCATCATGGTCTGGTTTGGCTCAGCCACCAAGCACGACACCCGGAGGTTGCAGCGAATCGTTCGATCAGCAGGGAAGGTTATTGGCTGCAACCTTCCCTCCATTGATGAACTGTACACTGCAAGGGCCAGGAAGCGAGTGGGCAAGATCATCTCTGACCCCTCTCACCCTGGCCACAAACTCTTTGAATCACTTCCCTCTGGAAGGCGACTCTGGACTGTCAAAGCTGCCACAGCCAGACATAAAAACCGTTTTTATCCACAAGTAGTTGCTCTACTCAACAGCCAAAAATCTGTAGCCTCCCTTTGATCTGGTATTTTGTTGGTTCACATGCTTGATCAATGGTGTTTTATCATTAATGTTTTATTATTATTAATATTTAGTGTTTTCTGAGTCATTCGTAACTGTCACTGTATGTCATGTTGTTACCTGTGGGCGGAGCACCAAGGCAAATTCCTTGTATGTGAATACTTGGCCAATAAATTTACTTACTTACTTGATTACTCCACTCACGAGACTCTGAGCATCTACCCCAATCTATGATTTTTCACCTCATGATCCCTCATCCTTTGTAGTCCAGCCTACTATAAGATCATCGAATCCTCCCTCATCTCCTCTGCGCCCAAAGCAAGGTCTGCGGAGGGCGCTAGAAGTCCAAGGGCTGCTCTCACCCCTCCTCATCCGGGAGGCGCTACTTCTCCGTTAGCTCAGAACAGCTTCTTCCCCTCGTCATACTCAACAATGTACCTCGGTGACTGCCAATCACCACCCCCCCCCGGACACTTATTATTATTTATTCCAATCCTTTGCTATGGCGCTCTTCCAGGGAGATGCTACATGCATTTCTTCTGTACTATAAAACATCTGAATCTGTCTGTTCCCCCAAAATCTCAACATGGCAAAATCAACGCAATGCTCTAAATACTCACCAATGTCTTATGCAACTATAACGTAACCTCCCAACTCCTATACTCAATCCTGTAAGATGAATTTGTGGCAAACAAGGGCAGAATGAGACTGGGGTGTAACGCCCCCTCATTCAGGAGATAAATGATTGCACCTTTATGGTTCATGCGGCAACTCTATGCATTACCTTGTTGGCTGCGACCTTAACCACTGGGCCAGGATCTCAGAGTAGAAGCTAGTTTGTGGCCAAGCAGAGTGTCTGGTCCAGGTGACAAGGCCAATACTCAAACTCAAGTTGGTGGTTGAGGGCTAAATACTATCTAACATCATGCATTTATTAAAAAATATATATTATTGATGTGAAATCCTGAGATCTGCCAAGTTTTGTTTCAATGCATGAAGACCATAGACAAGCTGCTGCTAACATCATGGCTAATTTACCGGAACTAGAGCACCCAGTTCCCAGTTCACACAAAAGTCACCCAGATTAACAACAAGGTATGATCAGCCATGATCATATTGAATGGCGGTGCAGGCTCGAAGGGCTGAATGGCCTACTCCTGCACCTAATTTCTATGTTTCTATGTTTCTAAGGTAAGACCTGTTATTATGGAACTACTGAAATCGGGTGCCCGTTGTAAACCTACTTATTCCTTTAGTCAAAGCATGAAGGAGACTACGCTTCTGTCGATTGTACTCCATATACACTCCATACTTGTACTCCAGTGGGAGCTGCTGCTGCCTCAACGCCTCAGACCAGGTTCAATCCTGGCCTCGGATGCTGTCTGTGTGGAGTTTTACACCCACATCCCAAAGTCGAGCGGGGTTGTAGATTAATTGGTCTCTTTAAATTGCCCCAGTGTGCAGGGAGTGGATGAGAAAGTGGGATGACATAGAACTAGTATGATCGATGGTCGGCGTGGACTTGATGGGCCGAAGGGCCTGGTTCCACGCTGTATCTCTATACTAAACTAAAGAAAGGCTAAACTAAATTAAACTAAGGAATAGAACCATCTATAGTCACTCCCCTTCTTACCTCCAGTTCTCTCCCCTCTATTTCCAGTCTCGACCTGAAACGCTACCCATTCATTTTCTTCTGAGTTGCTGCTTGACCCACTGAGTTACTCCAGCCTACCTTTGGTATAAACCAGCATCTGCAGTTCCTTTCTACACGAATAAAAACTAAACCATTCACATGTGGTTTTGGTGGTGGGCCGAAGGGCCTGTTTCCATGCTGTGTCTCTAAACTAAATATATATTTTAAATTTACTTTAAATCCAACTTACACTTTGCACTCAATTCATTTCTAAGTATGTCACCCATTTCTTCTCTCCAGAGTTGCTGCCTGTCCCGCTGAGTTACTCCAGCATTTTCAGGTCATAAGGTCATAAGGAATAGTAGCATTAGGCCATTTGGCCCATCAGGTCTACTCCATCATTCGGCCATGGCTGATCTATCTCTCCCTCCTAATCCCATTCACCTGTCTTCTCCCCTTAACCTCAGACACCTGTAATAATCAATAATTTATCTGAGGTAGACAAAAATGCTGGAGAAACTCAGCGGGTGCAGCAGCATCTATTGAATGAAGGAGATAGGCAACGTTTCTGGCCGAAACCCTTCTTCAGACTTCTTAAATAATTTATCTATCTCTGCCTTAAATATATCCACTGACTTGGCCTCCACAGCCGGCTGTGCCAAAGAATTCAACAGATTCACCACCCGTTGACTAAAGAAATTTCTCCTTATCTCCTATCCGAAAAGAACATCCTTTAATTCTGAGGCTGCGACCTCTCGTTCTACACTCTAACTTTGTGTCTATCTTCTAAATAAGGAGCACAGTTCACAACATTGTTTTTCTTAAATCTAGCAGCAAGAGAGTTAAAATGCGGCAGGCTTCAGCTGCATGTCTTTCCACATTATACCTACAGGCTCAAGAGAACCCAGCTGTGATGAAGTCAATATAATTAACTGCATGCCAAGCAGCAGATCAATTTCTAGTTGCGCCAATGGATAGCAACAGGAGGAAGAAATCAGCAGCGTTGTTATCAATGGGATGGGAATCTGCAGAGACACAGACTGAGATACCACATGGCATCTGGAACGGGTGGAATACCTTGGGTTCTGCAGGTCACTCTATCCAGGTCACGGGCTGCATTGACAATTGTTTTGTCTTCATTTCTTTAAAAAAAAAAGGAAGGTTACAAGACGAGAGCGAAACATGTGGATTCAAAGTGGCTGAGAGACTGCAGCTTGTACTTGTTCATATGGTCACAAAGTTGTCTGCATACATACACACACACACACACACACACACACAAAAATCAATGCCTTTCATTTTGAGAGCATCTCAAGGGGAAAGTTGTACAGTCAAGGGGAATCAGTCTAAGCCCTTAAATAAAAAATAAATAAAACCAGCACCGTGCTTCATTTACTCATTCTGAACCATGTTCTGTTTCTGCCCCAACAAGATTCTGGGAAAGTTTCAATTCTCCAGGTGTAACATTGATCGGCAACATGGCAATAAATTCACCTGATGCGAAATATTTTGTAGGAAATCATAAAGTCCGCTCCAATAATAAACTGTTCTGCATTAACCTCCGTAAACAAAAAAAAAAGCCCTGACTGGAGCTAACACGATGGAACGGAGGGAAGAAAAAAACCATTTGATTCACAAAGCTGGTGCAGTGTTTGTTATTTCTTGTCAAATATGTCAGAATTCCTGGGGCGAACCTCCTCTCAGATGCAAAGTTCATGTTTGCCTTCTGTGTAAATACAAAAAGGGGTCCACTTTCACAAAGGGGGTCGGGACTGGGAAGGGAAGGAAGCAGATGAAATTGTTTAGCCCCTGAAAGCATGGGTCCAAATCTGTCACCTCTCCCTACTGACAAGGAGCAGAACATGTTCTTCTCTTGTTGCCAACTGGAAGGCAAGCTTGTGAGCCTGGAGTTTAATGAGTGTTGGCATGGATGTTGCTTCCACCTTGTTCCCAACACGGTTTCTCATTTCTGCATACGCACAGAAAACGAGGCCTGGTTACTGGGTTCTGTGCATTCCCCAGTCAATCCTCCCACCACTGAACACAGAACATGGAACAACACAGCCCCAGGCCCTTCAGCCCACTATGTCCTTGCTGGAATACCGGAACCACTAGACACAATGGTGCACCATTGTTGTGCAGAGGTGTGTACAGGTATGTGTGTATATAGGTGTGCGTGTGTGTCGAAGTGTGTAGCTATAGATACTTTGTAACTGTCAGCGTGCTTTGTGTGGCGACTCTTTGTACACCTTGGCTATGTGGTCACTGACTTGTTACATGTGACATTAAAGTATTCATTCATTCAGGTGTTTAGTGTGTATAGGTATGTGTGTGTATAGGTGTGTGTGTGTATAGGTGTGTGTGTATAGGTGTGTGTGTATATAGGTATGTGTATTTGTGTATGTATTGGTGTGTTCACGTGTGTTGGTATAGGTGTATGTGCATAGGTGTGCACATATAGAGGTGTGTGCATGTATATAGGTGTATGAGTGTAGGAGCGTGTGTGTAGGAGTGCATGTATAGGAGTGTTTGTGTGTGTAGGAGTGTGTGTACAGGTGTGTGTGGCTGTGTGTATAGGAGTGTGTGTGTGTATAGGTGTGTGTGTGTGTGTGTATAGGTGTGTGTGTGTGTGTGTGTATAGTGTGTGTGTGTGTGTGTGTGTGTGTGTGTGTGTATAGGTGTGTGTGTGTGTAGGTGTGTGTGTGTATAGGAGTGTGTGTATAGGAGTGTGTGTATAGGTGTATGTGTATAGGTGTGTGTGTGTATAGGTGTGTGCATGTATATATGAGTGTAGGAGTGTGTGTGTAGGAGTGTGTGTATAGGTGTGTGTGTGTATAGGTGTGTGTGTGTAGGAGTGTGTGTATAGGTGTATGTGTGTGTGTGGAGTGTGTGTATAGGTGTGTGTGTGTATAGGTGTGTGTGTGTAGGTGTGTGTGTATGTGTAGAGTGTGTGTGTATAGGTGTGTGTGTGTATAGGTGTGTGTGTATAGGTGTGTGTGTATAGGTGTGTGTGTGTAGGTGTGTGTGTATAGGTGTGTGTGTAGGAGTGTGTGTATAGGTGTGTGCATGTATATAGGTGTATGAGTGTAGGTGGTGTGTGTGTAGGAGTGTGTGTATAGGTGTGTGTGTGTGTATAGGTGTGTGTGTGTATAGGTGTGCATGCGTGCGCGTGTTTCTTATAAATAATTATTTCACTTGATCTGCATTAATCTGTATTTATATAAAAGCTGCTGGCGGTGGGAATGTTTATTTTATTTCTGCGGGGAAGAATGAAGAGTCAGTGTTGCCCCTGTGCTGTCTGTACGGAGTTTGCACGTTCTCCCCGTGACCCTGTGGGTTTTCTCCGGGTGCTCCTGTTGCCGCCCACACTCCAAAGACTTGCAGGTTTGTGGGTTAATTGGCTTGGTATAATTGTAAATTGTCTCTAGTGTGTGTAGGATAGTGATAGTATGCTGGTCGGCACGGACTCAACGGGCCGAACGGCCAGACCACCACACAAACCAACCTCCCTACCATTGACATTACCCATTACACTACCACTCGTCACCCTCCAAAGCTCTATCCACTGTGAACACATAGCATTTCCTTCCTTTCACACAAGTCATAGCATAAATCCCACCTCCCTCTCTCTTTCTCTCTGCAACCTCCACTCCACCCTCCCATCTCTTCCTCACACATCTTGATGGAGAAAGGTTTGTGTTTATCAGCAGTCTGAACCTTGTTCATGAGTATTTCCCCTGATATTTGCACTTGCCGACACATGTTGAGTTCACAGCCATACACGCCAGAATCATATTATTTATGCAACAACATGTTACTTTGGTGACAGTGTCACATAGCAGCGATCCAGAGGAAAGCTTTGTGCCTGTAGCCAACTTGCACAGGCATGCTGGTGCAGCGGTAGAGTTGCTGCCTTACAGTGCCAGAGACCCATGCTCAATTCTGACTGCGTGCTGCCTATGCAGAGTTTGCACGTTCTCCCCGTGACCTGCGTGGGGTTTCTCCGGGTGCTCCGGTTTCCTCCCACACTCCAAAGACGTCCAGGTTTGTAGGTTAATTGGCTTCTGTAAAATTGTAAATTATCCCCAGTGTGTGTAGGATAGTATTAATGTGTGGGGATAGCTGGTCGGCACGGACTCGGTGCGCCATAGGGCCTGTTTCCACGGTGTATTCCACGCTGTTTTTCACACAGAGAGTGGTGAATCTCTGGAACTCTCTGCCACAGAGGGTAGTTGAGGCCAGTTCATTGGCTATATTTAAGAGGGAGTTAGATGTGGCTCTTCTGGCTATGGGGATCGGGGGTATGGAGAGAAGGCAGGTACGGATACTGAGTTGGATGATCAGCCATGATCATATTGAATGGCAGTGCAGGCTCAAAGGGCCGAATGGCCTACTCCTGCACCTAATTTCTATGTTTCTATGTTTCTATGTATCTCTAAACTAAACTAAACTTTTTTTCCAGCTGGCCGCCTGTTCGGCAAGTTCAGACGGATGAAGAATTACCCAAAATATCTGGGGATAAAAACTGCAGTTTTATTTATCGATTGTTATTGGTGCATTGTAATCGATGCACTTCCACTGAAGTTGCCTGACTACAGCACAGAAACCCAGCAAAGAGTTGAGCTGAGTTTATTGCCACGTGTCCTGTGGTACTGTGAAAAGCTTTTTGTTGCATGCTATCCAGTCAGCAGAAAGACAAAACATGGTTGCAATCAAGATGTCCACAGTGCACAGATACAGGATGAAGGAAGGGGATGACATGTGGTGCATGACAAAGTCCAGGAAAGTCTGTACGGAGTCTGTACATTCCCCGTGTGACTGCATAAGGTTTTCTCCGGATGCTCCGGTTTCCTCCCACACTCCAAAGATGTACAGGTTTGTAAGTTAATTGGCTTTGGTAAAATTGTAAATAGTCCCTAGTGTAGGATAGTGCTAGTAAATAGGGTGATGGCTGGTTGGCGCAGACTCAGTGGGTTGAAGGACCTGACTTTACACTGTATCTCTAAAGTCTTAAAGTAAAGTCTGATTAAAGATAGTCTGAGGGTCTCCAATGAGGTGGATGGTAGCTCAGGGCCACTCTCTAGTTGGTGATACTGGCACTGACCTATCAACCATGGAACCAAGGGATACTCTCGATACATCCCACTGGTTTTTAACTCTGGACATTATATATTCATGCTGCAGTTGGAATATTAAGAACCCAACAACTGCTCTTTCTGTTTTTTTTTGCATTCTTTGTCATTCCTGCCGCCAGTATCAGACATGGAGAAATGTTTCATGCCTCTGGGAAATAAATTAGATTAAGAGCACACATTCATCCTTGTCTCTCCAGCAACGATTTACCAGGATGTTGCCAGAACGTGAGGGTCTGAGGTATATTGAGAGATTGGGCAGGCTGGGACGCTAGTCCTTGGAGCGCAGGAGGGTGAGGGGTGATGTGAGTGAGGTGTACAAAATCATGAGGGGAATAGATCGGGTAAACGCACATAGTCTCTTGCCCAGGGTTGGGGAATTGAGAACAGGAGGGCATAGGTTTAAGATGAGGGGGGAAAGATTTAATAAGAACTCGAGGGGTAACTTTTTTACACAAAGGGTGGTGGATGTATGGAATGAGCTGCCGGAGGAGGTAGTTGTGGCAGGGACTATCGCAACGTTTAAGAAACATTGGGACAGGTACATGGATAGGATAGGTTTAGAGGGATATGGGTCAAATGCAGGCAGGTGGGACTAGTGTAGATGGGACGTTGGTTGTTGTGGGCAAGTTGGGTTGAGTAACGGGGCAGGCATGGTGGCGCAGCGGTAGAGTTGCTGTCCTACAGCACTTGCATCGCCGGAGACCCGGGTTCGATCCCGACTACGGGTGCTGTCTATATGGAGTTTGTACGTTCTCCCTGTGACTGCGTGGGTTTTCTCCGGGATCTTTGGTTTCCTCCCACATTCCACAAACGTACCGGTTTGTAGGTTAATTGGCTTGGTGTACATGTAAATTGTCCCTAGTGTGTGCAGGATAGAGTTGGTGTGCGGGGATCGCTGGTCGGTTCGGACTCGGTGGGATGAAGGGTCTGTTTCTGCGCTGTATCTCTAAACTAAACTAAGCTGATAATTTTGATTTTGTCTTACTTTCATGTCGAAAAATAATCCTCATTGTAATGGACTGGTCCGTCAACTTTTACAATGAGTTTAAGCTGGGTCTAACGGTTAAGGAACTGCAATTCAGGTCATCATTAAGTGGCCAAATTAATTAAACCTATTCACAGAGTGGTTATCAGCAGAATAATTATTGGGTTGTACAAGTCAGCAGTCCCAAGATAAAAGATAGTCACGGGCACTTTGCCATGTTGTCCCTTCCATCATGCTCAGGGGAGACAAGATATCAACTGGAGATCTTGTAAAGTCACTCAACAGCAATGGAGGAGTGGACTGCAGATGTTAGACTCTAGAGCAAAAACAAACTTGATTTCTTGATCAGTACGAGTGTCAGGGGTTATGGGGAGAAGGCAGGAGAATGCGGTTGAGTGGGAAAGGCCGATCAGCCATGATTGAATGGCGGAGTAGACTTGATGGGCCGAATGGCCTAATTCGGCTCCCAGAACTTGGTTCAAAGTATCTTCCACCAACAGTGTTCCCCAAGTATTTGGTCAAAGGGTTGACACAAATGCTGGAGTAACTCAGCGGGTCAGGCTGTGTCTCTGGAGAAAATGAATAGGTGATGTTTCGGGTCGAGACCCTTAGAGTCATAGAGTCGTAGAGTGATACAGTATCAAAACAGGCCCTTTGGTCCAACGCCCACACCGGCTAACATGTCCCAGCTACACTAGTCCCACCTGCCTGCGTTTGGTCCATATCCCTCCAAACTTGTCCTATCCATGTACCTGTCTAACTGTTTATTAAACGTTGCGATAGTCAGGGAGGAGGACCTTCTTGAAGGGTCTCGACCTGAAAGGTCACCTATTCCTTCTCTTCAGATATGCTGCCTGAACTGCTGAGTTACTCCAGCATATTGTGTCTATCTTTGGTGTAAACCAGCATCTGCAGTTCCTCCTTGAAGGTCAAAGGATAACTGGGCTGAATATTGGTACGGAAATATCAGCCTGTGATGCTTTCATCTTATTACCAAAGAGAGTGTCGATACTGATTATACATTAGTGAATTATAATGCTTTCAGTATCGTAATAAAATATTTAACTAAGGTCTCATTTGCACCAACATTCCTTGCAGCTAGCAAATGAATTGAGGCATGGCAGTAGTTTCAAGTGTTGGGTCATTTTAAAAATTGCCGGATAGTTATTTTTCTAAAAACTGCATCACGTATATTTTTTGTCCATGGGAGTTCATTTATCCATGCCAGTTGCGTAGTCGAACAAGCTTCTCTGTAAGGAGAACTCAGCACATGATACATTGGATTTCACCACAAGAAAGCTGTGGGGCCCAATGATAGCCTGAAGCACAGAGCAGATCCCGTTGTCTGGAAACACTTCCCGTTCTCTGAGCCATCCACACACAGCGGACAGGCGGGAAGCGATGCTGAAATTTATTAACAAGTTTAATCAGAAGAAAAAGCACATTCAAAAGCACCCATGGCAATTGTGAGCCAGGAACTAAACTTCCTTAGCCGAATGATGCATGTATTAAAGCAAGAAGCAATTGAAAAATACCAATTTGACAAATGAATTTTTGCAGACTAAATGTAATGAATTGTGTGATTGTAATCTAGTTTTCACAAACACTCTGAATCCATATATACATATTACATTTATTTTCTCTTGATTAAGGGAAAATAACATATATATATATATATATACACTAGACTAAGTGGGGTACATTAGGTCCCAGCATCACACACACACACACACACACACACACACACACACACACACACACACACATCACACATACACACATGCAATATTCCACCTCTCCACCAATTCCAATATTGGTGGCCAATGGGGGGTGGGGTGCTTTCTGGAGCGCTAGTATGGGTGTTGTGGGCTGAAGGGACTGGTTTTCAGAGGGCTGGTATGGACTATGTGGGCCGAATGGATTCTTGGGCTGGTGGCTCAGTCACTCAGGCCAGGCCTGGTGGGCTGGCAGCTCAGAAACTGCCATAAATTCTGCCCAAAACAGGTGAGAGAGAAGGATTGACAGGCAATAGGACCAATCAGCTGATCATAACTTTTTGATTTTTCATCGATGGGAAAAATCCTTGGGGCTGCCTCAGCGGAGGAGGACTGTGAGTAAGGTGGCCAAAAATCAAAGCGATATAGTGCAGCTTTTTTTCGAAAATCAATTAACAGCGCAGACAGGAAGTGTTCAAGATGAGACTTTTAGTTATATATAGATAATAAATATGCCAAGATTGATTGTATGTATTAATTATAAACAAAAATTACTGTTTTTTATATCAGAACTTTTTGTTCTGTTCAAAACTGTTCCCCTGATGTACAGTTGAAAAAATAAAACTTTAGACATTCACTTCTAAACCAAAATGGGAAAAAAAGCTGGAATATATATATATATTATAGTTATAATACACACACACACACACGCGCGCGCGCGCGCACGCACACACACACACATACTGACACACACCCTCACACAACAAACACACACACACACACACACACACACACACACACACACGCGCACACACACGCACACACACACACACACACACACACACACACACACACACACGCGCACTCACTCACGCACACACACACACACACACACACACACACATGCGCGCACACACACACACACACACGCACAAAACACACGAACGCACACACACACGCACACACGAACACACACACACACACGAACACACACACACACACACACACACACACACACACACACGAACACACACACACACACACACACACACACACACCCACGCCTGCCACACACACACACACACACACACACACACACACACACACACACACACACACACACACACAAACACACCCACACACACACACACACACACACACACACACCTATAATATACACATTATAAAACTTCACAGCATTAAAGATAACCAGACTGGGGCACTAGTATAGTCTGCAATTGAGAACACATACCTTTGAAAAGCATACCTTTTTCTTGAGTCAGAAAGCCATCTCTCTAATAGTTCTTTCACATTAGTCCAGCCCTTGGACATACAACAGATGCATCTGACATACTATTCCAGTCATGAGAGATAGCCCCTTAGTAATTAGGCCTGGCCACAGCAAATTCCTGCTTTCTGGGATGATATTCATCACAAAGATCTTTAACACGGCATTGAGACTTGCAGAGACACCATAATGGAGAGGTGATATTTTTTCCATTTCTTATTAAATAATACAAATACTAATACCCTGGGGAATAGAAAAAAGGGCGGCAACTTCCTATTCATATCTCTGACATTTGGTAAAAGTCTGAAAGATACGGGTTCTTGTGCAAACTTTAATCGCAGCACTCTGATGTACAGATTAGATATCCTTATTCAAATTGCAAGAAGCACATCTCTGAATCTGGGATTCAGAGTTACAGAATTTTCATCTTAGGATTCAAACATGGTGTGGTGTGATACTACATTGCCACATGTACCGAGGTACAGTGCAATTCGTTTTCTTATTTAATTCAGTACAAGTATCACTATACATAATACTTAGATACATATTAAATAAGCATCTCAGAACTAGTCCAAGTGCATAGAAACAGAGAAACATAGAAAACATAGAAAATAGGTGCAGGAGTAGGCCATTCAGTCCTTTGAGCCAGCACCGCCATTCAATATGCTCATGGCTGATCATCTAAAATCAATACCCCGTTCCTGCTTTCCCCCAATATCCCTTGATTCTGTTGGAGCTCTATCTAACTCTCTCTTGAAAACATCCAGTGAATTGGCCTCCACTGCTTTCTGTGGCAGAGAATTCCACAGATTCACAACTCTCTGGGTGAAAATGTTTTTCCTCAATACGTAGTCAAGTACGTATACGTACAAATAATTTGCCTTGGTGCTCTGCTCATAAGTAACAACACAATATGCAGTAGACAATTAAGAAAAAAACATAATTTAAACATGTGAAGAATTAAATTAAATACTGGAGCAGAAGGAGGCTACAGACTTTTGGTTATTGAGTAGAGCCACTACTCGTGGAAAAAAGTTATGTCTGGCTGTGGAGGCTTTGACAGTCCGGAGTTGCCTTCCAGAGGGAAGTGATTCAAAGAGTTTGTGGCCAGGGTGAGAGGGGTCAGAGATGATCTTACCCACTCGCTTCCTGGCCCTTGCAGTGTACAGTTCGTCAATGGAGGGAAGGTTGCAGCCAACAATCTTCTCAGCTGATCGAACAATGAGCTGCAGCCTCCGGATGTCGTGCTTGGTGGCTGAGCCAAACCAGACCATGATGGAGAAGGTGAGGACAGACTCTATGATGGCAGAATAAAGCAGAACCATCACTGCCTGTGGCAGATAGTGTTTTCTCAGCTGCTGCAGGAAGTACATCCTCTGTTGGGCCTTTTTGACTGTGGAGTCGATGGTGGCCTCCCATTTAAGGGTCCTGGAGATGATAGTTCCAAGGAACTTAAATTGAGACAGCTACATGGAAATGAAGGGTTTAGAGGGAGATGTGGCCAAATGCACGCAGATGGGACTAGCCCAGTTTGCCAACTTGTTCAGCATGGACAAGATGGGCAGAAAGGCCTGTTTCTGTATTCTATGACTTTATGACTTTTGTAAATGTGACTTTTTTCTTTTCTTTTTTTAAATGAGTACATTGAAAGGATTTGGGCCATTTTGAAACATACGTCCTGTGAAACAACTTGCTGTCAATGATGAACAAGGGCCACGTCAGATCCTCCTAGTTCATTTGAATTCCCCCTCAGTCCTTTAGAAATACAATTGGCTCTGCCTGCAACAGTGCAACCGAACATGGGAGGTCAGTATCTAATAATCAAAATCCCCAAATATTCAATAACAGTGCAGTTTCTTACAGGATTGTTCAAATTATCTTTTCTAAAATGAAATGAAATGCAATCCATACAAGTGAAAATGGCATTAAACGGTGAGGGACTTTGGTAATTGAGTTGCCAACAGTCTTGTTAACTAATGCAATTTAAGGCAGCGATGGGGCTGCATGGTGGTCACGGCGGTAGGTAGAGTTGCACTTTCAGTGCAGGAGACGCAGGTTCGATCCTGACTAGGGGTGTTGTCGGTACAGAGTTTGTACGTTCTCCCCGTAAACGGCATGGGTTTTCTCCGGGATAATAATAAATAATAATACATTTTATTTATGGGCGCCTTTCAAGAGTCTCAAGGACACCTTACAAAAATTTAGCAAGTAGAGGAAAAACATGTAAGGGGAATGAAATAAATAGTAGAGACAATTTCCTCCTGCATGCCAAAGATGTACAGCTTTGTAGGTTAATTGGCTCAGTATAATTGTAAATTGACCCTGGTGTGTGTAGGATAGTATTAGTGTGCAGGGATCGCTGGTCGACGTGGACTCGTTGGGCCGAAGGGCCTGTTTCCACGCTGTATCTCTAAACTAAAAGGATATTAACTGTTTTCTCTGTCCTCTCACTCCACAGTAACCAACTTCACACTGCCTCGGCAAGAGCACCAGCATAATCAAGGACCAGTCTCACCCTGGTCACTCCCTGAATGGACAGGTACAACAGGGAAACCAGGCCTTTGGCCCACCGCGTCCACCCCAACCACCGATCACCCATTCACACTAATTCCACGTGATTCCACTTTCTCATCCACTCCCTGCACACCAGGGATAATTTACAGAGGCCAATTAACCCACAATCCTGCACGTCTTGATGATGTGGGAGGAAACTGGAATACCTGGTTGGAAACCCACACGGGCCGCCCCTTGACATTATTCACCCAGACATTTCACAGCCAAAAGATGCATGAAAAAAAGGAATACAAACCATCGCTTCGTTGGATTAAGGATTGATACTATTTGCATCAAAGGAATCTGATATCGGCATCTTGACTGTGCACGCTGTATAGCTAAAACATCCAGTCTCTGACATCTGGAGTGAAGGGGATCTCTGAGCTTTGTCCTGCACATCGGGAAGCATGTCTTCTATTGACCTCAGATCAGAGCAGATGTGAATTATTGATTTTCCAATAGTTTGCAGTTGATGATTCAGTCATATTTTGTCTAAAAATGTCGAATTAAACTGGGCATCCAGCAGCCCAAATGTCAATTCTTTGCTTGAAATGAATTAACGCGTAATTTGATTTCAGTAACATAACGTTGAGGATATAGTGTATTTGCCAAGGAAGGAGGATGCGCTCATTCTCATGTTCAAACCAGGCTGAACAATTCACAAATGAATTCATAACCGCTATCAGGTTTCCCACTGTACACAACGTTTTCTGCACGAATGATTTGTGCAACTCCATACCGGGAAACTGAAGTTGCAGCGGGTAGTGCCACTATCTCACATCGCCTGCGACCCAGGATCAATCCCGATCAGGGCACTGTTTGTATGGAGTATGTACGTTCTGCCTGTGACTAAGCACTTCAGTACTATAACAGTCAAAGATAGAGCATTCAGCTTGCGGCCCTGTTTCCACCAATCGTTCCACCACCACACACAAGAAGTGTCAAGACAGACATGGTTTGCAGGTGCCGAGATGTGTGTTCAGTTCTGGCCGAACAGCTTCTACTCTTGTGTGTGGACTCGATAAGAAGAATACTTCAACAGGTACGTCATGACATGAGAGGAATAGATCGGGTAGATGCACAGAGTCTCTTGCCCAGAGTAGGCGAATCGAGGACCAGAGGACATAGGTTTAAGGTGAAGGGGAAAAGATTTAATAGGAATCTGAGGGGTAACTTTTTCACACAAAGGGTGGTGGGTGAATGGAACAAGCTGCCAGAGGAGGTAGTTGAGACTGGGACTATCCCAACATTTAAGAAACATTTAGATAGGTACATGGACAGACAGGTTTATATGTCTATAGTTACCCAACCAGATGAAACTAAATTTAAAGTAGCTCTTTCTTCCCAATAACCCTTTCTGGCTTAAGCCCTCCCTTCACCACCTCCACAGTTTAAATTCCATTTGGAATATTTTGGAGGACCAAGAAACCAAGAAGAACAAGAAGAAGAAGGAGGGATAAGGACCAAATGCGGGCAGGTGGGACTAGTGTAGCTGGGACATGTTGGCCGGTGTGGTCAAGTTGGGCTGTAAGACCTGCTTCCACAATGCATCACTCCAGGACTCTATGAGGTACATAGGTAGGAAAGGTTTAGAGGGGTGTGGGCCAAACACGCACAGGTGGAACTAGCGTAGATGGGGCATCTTGGTCTGCCTGGATGAGTTGGGCTGAAAAGCCTATTCCGTGGTGTATGACCCTGTGACTTCAGTACCCTTGCACATCTCAATGACATGCGTGTCGGTAGACTAATTGGCCACTGAAAATTGCCGCAGTGATAGGATCTAATTCTGAAATGAAACGAATTCTGTAAAAACAATTTGCGACGGGACATTGGAGTCTGGAGACACAAGGAACTGTGAACGCTGGAATCTTGAGCAAAACATGCTGGCGTAACTCAGCAGGTCAGGCAACATCAACGGAGGGAATGGAGAGGTAACATCTCTGGATTATCTTCCAATGCAGCAATGGAAGGTCACCACCAATACTGACTGGTATAGCAGGCAGAGGCCATTCAGCCCATCTGTTCCGTGGGTTTCCAGTGGTCCCAATCCCATTAGACCTGTTCCCACTCTCCTTAATTCCCTCAACGTCTACAACCTATTCTATCTCACCTCCCCCTTTAATTATTTTTTTTTGCCATTTACACACACTAACGAGCGGGGGTAAATTAATCAGCCAGTTTGCCTTTGGATCATGGTTTGCAACGGCAAGAAACATGTGTAAACTCAGCACAGACAACAGCCAACGTCAGCATTGATCCTGGGTTAATGGCACGGTTGCCAGCAGCACTACCTGCTGCACCGTCATGCCAAAAGGTCCTATCATGGACACCAACATTTATAACACCCGTTCCGACTAGTTCTACTCTATCCCATGTTCCCATCCTCTCCCGACACACTAGGGGCAATTTCCCTACAAACCCGCAAGTCTTTGGGATGTGGGAGGAACCCGGAAAAAACCCTGAGGAAACCCAGGTGGTCACAGGTAGAACGTGCAAACTCCACACAGACGGCACCCGAGGGTGGGATCGAACCAGGGTCTCTGGCGCTGTGGGGCAACGGCCCTAACAGCTGTGCCACCATGCTGCCCTAAAGGTTTCATACACAGGACCCAATCCCCTTGGGCTCGAGAGGTTACAAGACCCTAGACTTTGGTCCTACCCCTCAAAACATTTGCAGTGACCTCAATGTGCGTTAATCACCCCTCCGCACACACCCCGCCACCGGCAATAGCGGCACATTCACCGACACACACCGCGTTACACTGGAGGTCCACCACGTGTCAGCAACACCATGGCTTGTGGTAACACGAATGCCGTTACTGTGCAGCGGTCTGCACTAGTTTGATGGCCTGACAACTACATAGATTTGGTTGCACAGTGAACACAAAGAAAGATGGGTATTGATTGTAGCACATTTCCTGTAAGTAGTTTTATGAATAGAGTATATTATTGAAATATTTCCAAATAGAAAGCTGACAATGGAGAAGATGACGGGTTTAAACCACATTACATCAACTAATGTCTAATGGAGACATTAGGAGAATGGGCTCATATATTGAATGGACATCCTCACATCTCCAGCATTGATGTCCACAGGGAATAGAACATCTGTTAGCTGAAGAGAGGAAGAGGATCTGATTCTGCAGAGAAGAGCCAAGAGTCAAGAGTGCTTTATTGTCAAGTCCCAGATAGAACAATGACATTCTTACTTGCGGCAGCACAACACAATATGTAAACATAGTACACTGTAAACAACATTATAAACAAGAGGGAAAAAAATTGTATGTATATATGTACACAGTCACAAATCCTTCAGGGACTGTTTCTTCACAGCTGTTATCAGGCAACTGAACCATCCTATCACCAACTAGAGAGCTACTATCTACCTGACTGAAGACCCTCGGACTATCTTTAATTGAACCTTGCACTAAACGTTATTCCTTCGCTCCATAGATGCTGCCTCACCCGCTGAGTTTCTCCAGCATTTTTGTCCACCTTTGATTTTTCCAGCGTCTGCAGTTCTTTCTTAAACTAAAATCACTCTCACCGACTATCCATCCACCCTCTCTCCAGCTTGCCTCCTATCCAGGAGCTATTCTGCCTCTCAAACTGGCTGCCCGTCCAGTAAATAATAAAATGCAACACTGTCCCCCTGTGAGGTTTGGTGACTCAGTGAAGATGTGGCTGGTGACCAAGTTCTATTTTGACATACCAACTTCACAATGGATGGAACTTCAATGGAAACCTGCACTGTAGTGGTGTAAATATCAACGTGTCAACATGCACACCTTCAAGGAGTAACATGCACCAATTTACACAGTTAAAAACATCTTGAATTTGTCTTCAATCTCTCTCTTTAGTGCAAGGTAAAGTATCTCAATGCTCCGACTTAATCTGTTATTTACCTTTCTGGCGTATTCTGAATTTTACAATGTCACACAAAGCTAAAAGCATTTTACTGGAGAGTTGAAAACATCTTACAGTCTCACAGGGCCATGTTCTTTCAAACACAAATAGGAATGTTTTTACTTGATATCAAATTAATATTATGTGCAGCATGGAACTGCAGATGCTGGTTTAAATTGAAGATAGACACAAGAAGCTGGAGTAATTCAGCGGGACAGGCAGTATCTCTGGAGAGAAGGAATGGGTGATGTTTCGGGTCGAGACCCTTCTTCACGAACAAATGGAAATATTTAAACCATAGACACAAAGAGGTTGGCTCAACAAGGGTCTCGACCTGAAACATCACCCATCCCTTCTCTCCAGAGATGCTGCCTGTCCTGCTGAGTTACTCCAGCTTTTTGTGTCTATCTTCACCTATTCCTTCTCTCCAGAGATGCTGACTGACCCGCTGAGTTACTCTAGCGTTTTACGTTTAATAATAATATGTGCCCCAAATTCAAGCAACAATTGATAGATTTTAAGAATTTGCAAATGGGAAAGTTAACGTCTATGGAATTGCAGCTGGTTTACTTGTGACTCTCATAACCACTGCAGACATAGGAGTGTACATCGGTACCAAGGCACTGCACTGTTAGGTTAGAGGTCGGTCATGCTGGTCAATAACACAGGACTCTAAGCAAACCACCTGGACATCATCAGTCTCCCTGAGCATAAACAGTGCTGACATCTACCCTGGCAAGCCAACCAGCGCAGGTCAGAGGTCACGGCACCGAGACTAACTTTACAGCCCGAGAGGTGGGGATGTTTCTGGAATCTTTCACTGAGAGATGACACGCCCGACTTCAGAAGGAATAAAATGAGGTTTGACATCGCAGTATGTTACACCAGTCTGTTGAAGGCAGAATTGGAATCACAGAAATAATCACTGGCATTCTTTCACATGCTGTCACACAGGACACAGCACACCGCATCATTCTGCACACACACCTCTTATTATTCCCCACGCATGCCACCAAATTAAAGTTGAAAATCACCTTGCAATGTAATTTGCATTGTTGTTCCCATTACATTGCTTCACACTTGTTACTGTGATGTCTGTCGCTAATTCCCATCCAAACAGTTGAAACAATAATACATGTTCCACATGAGGAGTGTGTGTACATTTAACCCCTGTGCAAACACACTGGGTCTTTAGTGACCTGAAAGGGAAGGGTTTTGTAATTCCTTGGGAAACAGAGATTGAACATTGGTTCTTTATAAGAGAAAGTATAGGCAGAAATGTCTATATTTAAGAGGGAGTTAGATGTGGCCCTTGTGGCTAAGGGGATCAGGGGGTATGGAGAGAAGGCAGGTACGGGATACTGAGTTGGATGATCAGCCATGATCATATTGAATGGCGGTGCAGGCTCGAAGGGCCGAAAGGCCTACTCCTGCACCTAATTTCTATGTTTCTATGTGCCCAAGAATGGCAAGAGAAGGTGTTTGACTTTAAATTTATATTCGCTCTTACCTATGTTGAATCGATATTACAAGGACATTTTAACAGTCGAGTCTACAATCAGAGAGTGAAATCCAGAGAAATACCTTCACCTTTGAGCATGCTATGCATTTTAACAGATTTCCACATGAGTGTATCGTCACTTCGACCATGAAATGAGCTCTGCTGGTTTCTGAAACATAATAAAAACATACTTCATAAACAGCTGATCCAAATAAGCAAATTATAGACGACACAAATGCTCTGCTAGCTTCTATACCTGAGGAAGGACACCTGAAATAATTGAAACTAGCCCTTGCATTAAGAGTGTATCGATCTTCTTCCTCAGAGTATCGAAGAAATCAACGTGATCCTGGAATGGGAAAAGGGTCCCTGCCCGAAACGTCACCTATCCATGTTCTCCACAGATGCTGCCTGACCCACTGAGTTACTCCAGCACTCTGTGAAACATCACCTATCCATGTTCTCCACAGATGCTGCCTGACCCGCTGAGTTACTCCAGCACTCTGCGAAACGTCACCTATCCATGTTCTCCACAGATGCTGCCTGACCCGCTGAGTTACTCCAGCACTCTGCGAAACGTCACCTATCCATGTCCTCCACAGATGCTGCCTGACCCGCTGAGTTATGGTGCAGCAGCATCTACGGAGCAAAGGAAATAGGCAACGTTTCGGGCCGAAACCCTTCTGGAAATAGGCAATGTTTGCAATAGGCAAACGTTGCCTATTTCCTTAGCTCCATAGATGCTGCCTGACCCGCTGAGTTACTCCAGCACTTTGAACTTGAAGACTTTCTCGATATGACAATCTATTGAACTAACCATCCAATACTTAAACAGATCATTTTTAATCTAAGTCACCACTCTGTTAATAATGTGTAGAAAGGAACTGCAGACGCTGGTTTACACTGAAGATGGACCACAAAACGCTGGAGTAACTCAGCGGGACAGGTAGCATCTCTGGATAGAAGGAATGGGTGGCGTTTCAGGATCGAGACACTTCTTCAGACTGAGAGAAGGTTCTCGACCTGAAACATCACCCATTTATTTTATCCAGAGATGCTGCCTGTTCCGCTGAGTTACTCCAGCATTTTGTGTCTACTCTGTTAATAACGTAAGGTACATCTGAACCATCGCATTTAGCAACAATGCTTAGGCTAATGGGCAGAGGAAAGGAGGTGCTTGCTGGTACACTGTGTACGTTCATGCCATGCCGTGCCATGCAGGAAACTAACTGTTCATGTTCCCAATCTATTAGTTTCTTTCGAGAGTAAAACTCCAATATCCAGTAAACTGGTGGTTTGGCAAGTGATGATCTTGGGTTCATCCAAAACCCGTCTGGTTCCGTAGAAAAAATGATACAACAAAGAAATATAGTAACAGTATGTTGGAGTCTAAACCTGAATAATATCTAATCATCCAAAATAATGTTCTAGTCTGGCGTCAAAGTCACGAAAATGCCAAATAATTGGAGTTTAGTTTTGGTTAAAATTGTCATGTGTGTCGAGGTACAGTGAAAAGCTTTTTGTATGTGATACCCAGTCAAAGAAAGGACTAAAGATAGACACCCCAAAATGCTGGAGTAAATCAGCGGGACAGGCAGCATCTCTGGACAAAATAGATAAGTAACGTTTCAGGTCGGGACAAATTCTTCAGACTTTAAAGACTGTACATGATTACAATCAAGCTGTCCACAGTGTACAGATAAAGGATAAAGTTATTTTAATTTAGTTTAGTTTAGAGATACAGCGTGGAAACAGGCCCTTCATCCCACCGAATCTGCAATCCCCACACACTAACACTACCCTACACACCCTAGGGACAATTTCCAATTAACCTACAAACCTGTACGTCTTTGGAGTGTGGGGGGAAACCGGAGCACCAGGAGAAAACCCACGCAGGTCACGGGGAGAACGTACAAACGCCGTAAACACAGCACCCGTAGTCAGGATCGAACCCGGGGCTGCAAGGCAGCAATTCTACCGCTGCGCCACCGTGCTGCCCTTTCAACATTCAGTGTAAGATATAACATTGAAGGTTCGATCCCAACCCAAAAGATCTCAAGGGGTAAAATGAGCAACTTAAACATGACGGGATCGCAGAACAATCCATCTTTGATATTAAAATGGAAACTTGATGCCAGATAGAAAAAGAATTAGCTGCTGAAGTTGGCACGTCTAATCCATTCCGTTAAGCATTAAATTGAATATCATTGCTCAGGAGTTTGGTCAGTCGTATCTGACAGTCAGTAGGATGTATAATTCCTTGTGCAATTGCAGCATTGTGCTAGCTCTAAAGAACAAAGTCCGTCTCCGATTCTGTCCATGATGGTCACAATCCTCTTCAGAGTCAGCATGTTTCACCTCAGGGAAACATAGCTCGTCAGTATCACCTTACAGTGGCTTGCTGTCATGTTAAAAGCGCTGCCCAATACATTATTGAAAGGGTCTGCCTGCAAGCATTTCTTCTTGCTTACCCTTTCAGAACTAATGCTCTTAAAATTGCTCATCAGACGGCAGAAGATTGAGATTGGGGTACTTTGCATATTGCAGTTCCTTGGATCAACCCACACACTCCCTTATGACTGGCTCGGGGCATTTCCCCCCAAACCAGGAGACAAACTGCAGAATAACCTAGACAAGCTCAACAAAATACAGCACACACACTGAGCTGATCTCTTAAAACCGAGGTGTGCAGTAACTTCTCACAGAGAGGGCTGAATCTCTACAACTCTCTACCCTGGAGGGTTATGGAGCCTACATTAGTAGAGATTTTTGATCTGGAGATAGATACATTTTTTGCAAGATTAGGGAATTGAAGGCTATAAAGAACAGGCATGAAAGAGAAAAATGTGCCTGTGGGCAGATCAGCTAGGATCAGACTGAATGGCTCAGGGGGCTGAGTGGCCCAATCCTGCACCTTTTATTGTGTTCTTAAAAGTATAGAATCGTGGATTATTCAACTATTCAATGTCGCAAACGGAGGGCAAATGTATTGGGAAAAAACGTTGAAGACAAAAGGAACAATACTGGAATAACTGGAACCATTTTTTACAGATTGAGAATAAACAAGATATGATTTGGTCTCCTACCATGGAACCATATAAGACAGTAAGAAACTATGTATGTGCCACAGTGTGCCTCGCAGTGCAGACCCAGGTTCGGTAGATTAGGTGCAGGAGTAGGCCTGCCTCAAGCCTGCACCGCCATTCATATGATCATGGCTGCCAGAGACCTGCCCTACAGGTTCGATCCTTTAGACTATGGCCACGCTCTTCGATACTGGAGTTGTGGCAGAGACGTGTGAAAAAAGTTCTTCTCATCCCTGTGATTTCCCCCATGTGGATTCCTCTCATCAAGTGCCTGTCCAACCCCCGTTATTCCCCTCTCAATCACTAAATTCTAAGAGTGTACAGGTTTGTAGGTCTGACATCCCAGAAGGGTCTCGACTCCCCGCAAAATGTCACCATTTGGAGACCAAGTTCGATCCTCCGATATGGAGTTTTCTCTCCAGACCATGATTCTCTCCGAGTGCTCCCGGCCAACAGGTTTGTTTTTGTACCTATTTCAGAGGGTTGTTGATTAATTGGATTTTGGTAAAAATTGTCCCTAGTATGTAGGATAGAATTAGTGTATTGGGATCACTAGTTGGTGTGGACTTGGTGGGCCGAAGGGCCTGTTTCCATGCTGTATCTCTAAACTAAATGACATTATTTGAACCAGGAAATATATCTATCTCTGCCTTGAAAATATCCACTGATTTGGCCTCTACAGCTGTCTGTGGCAAAGAATTCCACTGATTCACCACCCTCTGACTAAAGAAGTTCCTCCTCATCTCCTTCTTAAAAGAACAGCCTTTAATTCTGTGGCTGTGACCTCTAGTCCTAGACTCTCATCCTCTCTATCTAAGAAAAAATACTCGTAAACACCAATAAAACAATGTGTGAGTGTTTCCAAGATGCTGAAATGATCAGATGACACAGGAGGTGGTAGACGTTGGAGTTTGTAGCAAAACTCACAGACAGCAGTTCATAAGGTCATAAGGAATAGGAGTAGAAATAGGCCATTCGGCCCATCGAGTCTACTCCACCATTCAATCATGGCTGATCTATCTCTCCCTTCTAACCCCATTCTCCTGCCTTCTCCTGCCTACTTACACAATTCTTAAGGGGTTGGACAGGCTAGATGCAGGAAGATTGTTCCCGATGTTGGGGAAGTCCAGAACAAGGGGTCACAGTTTAAAGATAAGGGGGAAAACCTTTAGGACCGAGATGAGGAAAACATTTTTCACACAGAGAGTGGTGAATCTCTGGAATTCTCTGCCACAGAAGGTAGTTGAGGCCAATTCATTGGCTATATTTAAGAGGGAATTAGATGTGGCCCTTGTGACTAAAGGGATCAGGGGGTATGGAGAGAAGGCAGGTACAGGATACTAAGTTGGATGATCAGCCATGATCATATTGAATGGCGGTGCAGGCTCGAAGGGCCGAATGGCCTCTACTCCTGCACCTATTTTCTATGTTTCTATGTTTCTCCAATAACGGTGGCACCCTCTACTAATCAATAATCCATCTATCTCTGCCTTAAAATTCGCCACTGACTTGGTCTCCACTTGGCCTTCTGTTGAAGGTACTCAGTAGGTCAGGCAGCATCTGTGGAGGGAAGTGGACAGTGGTGAGTCAGGCCTTTGTGAAGGGCCTCAACCTCCACTGATGTTGTCTGGCCCACTGTGCAACAATATGAACATTGTTTAAATAAAATCCAAACACAACTTCTGTGGGAGGAATCCTCCATGGATCCTGACAGCAGTTCTTTGAGAAGGTAATATTCAGATGTATCAGAGAAGATTTGTGTTTTATCATCAAGGGATTCAGAATATAAACTACTGATGTGGACACTCACTATCAACAATAACTTACTCGAATCTCTTGCTATTTACTGTTTCAAGTTCCACAGAGAAACATTGTTACTCCCTAAACATTTGGCATTGATGCATTATTTGTTTATATTCAATGCAAAAAAAATCAAGATATGCTCAACTCTGGATCTCTAAGTAATGTGAAAGTATTTTTCCTTTTTTTTATATCATAAAAGCAGTGTACAGAACCAGGAATTTGTCTCTTAGATTTCTCTTCTTATAATGGACAACCTTCAGTAGCAAGGTTCAAGAGGCCATGTGTTCTCACCCACTCACATTTAAAATCATTTGTCAAATTCAGCTATTGTCAAATACCTTTTACTGATTTATTATAAATATCATCCTGAGACAAATTTTTCTAAAACTTTTAAAGAGGCAATTGTCGTTCTCTTTCATGCTGTTCCTAACCCACTGAATGTGTGCGTCAGGACATCTGGAGATTGAAAGACTGTACAAACGCAAGCCTTTCTCTCCTTTCTCTCCATTCAGCTGCCGCCCTGCTTCATTGTGACTATAGTCTTCCTCCACCTTCATGCATTTTCACACCACTGCTCAAGGATACATATGTAGAATGTCTGGAATTTATCAAAAGCTTCACGTTAAAATTTACTTCAAAACGAAGACCGTGTCTGTCTTAAAATCCAATCGCAATTTTGATAAAATATCAAATCATAAAAGTATTTTACATGTGATCAGCTAATAAAATTTTGTGGGATTTGATTGTTCCATCCAGTCTGAAGAAGGATCTCGACCCGAAACGTCACCTATCCATGTTCTCCACAGATGCTGCCTGACCCGCTGAGTTACTCCAGCACTCTGTGAAACGTCACCTATCCATGTTCTCCACAGATGCTGCCTGACCCGCTGAGTTACTCCAGCACTCTGTGAAACGTCACCTATCCATGTTCTCCACAGATGATGCCTGACCCGCTGAGTTACTCCAGCACTCTGTGAAACGTCACCTATCCATGTTCTCCGCAGATGCTGCCTGACCCGCTGAGTTACTCCAGCACTCTATGAAACATCACCTATCCATGTTCTCCACAGATGCTGCCTGACCCGCTGAGTTACTCCAGCACTCTGTGAAACGTCACCTATCCATGCTCTCCACAGATGCTGCCTGACCCGCTGAGTTATGGTGCAGCAGCATCTATGGAGCTAAGGAAATAGGCAACGTTTCGGGCCTACCCGGAATGTTCTCCATGTTCTCCATAGATGCTGCCTGACCCGTTGAGTTACTCCAGCACTCTGTGAAACGTCACCTATCCATGTTCTCCACAGATGCTGCCTGACCCGCTGAGTTACTCCAGCACTCTGTGAAACGCCACCTATCCATGTTCTCCACAGATGCTGCCTGACCCACTGAGTTACTCCAGCACTCTGTGAAACGCCACCTATCCAATGTCTCCCACCATCCCCTGCACCCCCTCTTCCACCCAAACCCCACCCCCCCACAAAAAAATCCCATTCTCCCAGAACAACCCTGTCCGGACCCATTTTGGAATTTTACACATTCCACTCCCTTCATCTTTCATTCTTGCAATAGTACAGGTCCAACCTGCTCAATGCTTCTTCACTAGACAATCACTTCCTCTCCGGCATCATCCCAATCTAATGGACCTTCCCTCCTTAACTGTGTACTGACCATGCAACCTAGCCCAAGAGTGTCCTCAACTGAAGCCGTCCTCAGTCGCAATAAGGCTTCCCTTCTTTGTACTCAACTCCCCTTGCAATAAAAACACCAATCACTTTCTCTTCCAATTTTTGCAAAGGTCCGATCCTGTCTGCGGGTGCTGTCTGTACGGAGTTTGCACGTTCTCCCTGTGACAACTTGGGTTTTCCCCAGGTGCTCCAGTTTCCTCCCACACTCCAAAGACGTGCAGGCTTGTAGGTTAATTGGCTCCAGTAAAAATGGACAATTGTCCCCAGTGTGTAGGATAGTGTTAGTGTATCACTGGTTGGCACGAACTCGGTGGGCTGAAGTGCCTATTGTATCTCTTATCCCACTGTACCTCTAAACTCTAAACACTTTCCAAGCTAATATATTACCCCCATATCCAGAATCCCCTGCATATTTCTATGGGGTACCTTATCAGATGCCTTCAAGAAATCCAAGTGCTCTCCTTCCAACTCATTGAGAATGAGCAGCATTCGTCCATGCTGAGAAAGGATATATGTTCTAAAGCAAAGTTTGTAAGGCTAGTAAAGGCCCTGTCCCACTTAGGCTATTTTGTAGATGACTACAGGGGATTCCTCAGTCGCCCAAAGAGTCGTAACGTCTTTCTGGTCACCGCTGGATTTTCAACATGTTGAACATTTTCGGAGCCAGTCGGCAACAGTGTGTTTGACGCTAATGAGCGTAGCGTGACTTCTGATGCAGGTGCTGTTGTGGTTGTCACCAGGTTAACGTAGGTTGTCGCCAGTACTGACTTCGGGTTTTTTTTGTTGTTAAAGTAATGATTCTATTTCACATTTTATGTCGAAGGGGGGGTCCAGTTGCCGTTTCTCCGGCGATCTTCTATGACTATGACCGTCGCTGGCAGTCACACTACAAATAGCCTAAGTGGGAAGGGCCCTTTATGCTCAATTTTCATTGCAGTGCTTCCTCCATTGTAGGTCGGGGCACCCAAAACACACTGCCATCTCTCCAGAACGTACAGCTTTTAACTGGCATGACAAACTTCAAAGGAAAGCCGCTCTGTTTGAACTCACTGCTCAGATATTTCACTGACGATATTGCATATTCTAAAGTTGGACTGGTGAATGTCTCCATTTATTACAGGTCTATGCTTCATTAACTGACGGAGAGTGTTACTACAACACGCATTACTGGCTGAGTATTCAAGGCTAGTAATAAAATTAACATACCCAATCAACACACTCCTGTAAACGGATCTCAAGTAAATATATAAAAGATGCTTTTGCAACAAAGTAGTGAAATATTTCAAGGTAAAATACATTTTTTTAAATTTCCAAGCTTTCTAGCAGTTGAATAAATTGGCCTGAATGGACTGTAAAGCAACCATTTCCTTATACATGAGAACTCAAAGCATTTTAACACATAGGCTCTCTGAACAGCTCGCTATTTTGCCCTGTCTCCTTCTGCTGTGTGGTAAAAAGTATTATCTCATTCACAGTTCCAAAGAAGCTGAACTCATCCCAAAGACGTGTACAGCACGGTGGCACAGCGGTAGAGTTGCTTCCTCACAGCGCCAGAGACCCGGGTTCGATCTTGACTACGGGTGCTGTCTGTACAGATCTTGTACGTTCTGCCTGTGACCACGTGGGTTTTCTCCGGGTGCTCCGGTTTCCTCCCACACTCCAAAGACGTGCAGGTTTGTAGGTTAATTGGCTTCTGTAAATTCTGATTGTGCTTGCGAGCGTCCGATTGTAGTCGGCACAAACACGGTGGGACAGAATACTCATAGATAACATGTGATAAACATAAAAATAAACTAATTAATAACTTCAATATTGGTGCAAAAAAGCTGGCGGGTTATGCAACCAAGATAGTCCATAGTTCACTGTCTCTGTATGTCATGTTGTCACTTGCGGGTGGAGCACCAAGACAAATTCCTTGTATGTGAATACTTGGCCAATAAACTTAATTCAACCATTCATACCTTGTAATGTATAAAAGCTGATGGATTTCAGTAGGTTTTTTTTGCGGTATATTTCAGAGATTCAGAGCTGTGTGAAAACAGGCCCTAAGGTCCATGCCAACTGCCCCATACACTAACACTATCCCACACGCTAGGGACAATTTACAATTTTACTGAATTCAATTAACCTACAAACCTGCACATCTTTGGAGTGTGGGAGGAAACAGGAGCACCAGAAGAACAGGCCCAAAATTGTGGAGTAACTCAGCGGGACAGGCAGCATCTCTGGTGAAAAGGAACAGGGGCCTTTTTGGGTTGAGACCCTTCTTCTGAAGAACGGTCTCAACCCAAAATGTCACCTATTCCTTTTCTCCAGAGATGCTGTCTGACCCGCTATATTATCTGCTTGATTAGATAGCAAGCAGATCAAAGCTTTTCACTGTACCTCAGGAATGTCAGGTTCATTATTGTCACGTGTATTGTGAAATAGTTCACAGTGCCAGGGCATCTATTCATTGAAAGACAGGTCACACGTTTTATACCCATCTATTATCAATTTTTTACAGCAGGGGGGTCGAGATCTAAGTGGCAGAGATTGACAGGGATTGTTGGACCTTGCACGTTAGAATTCCAATGATTGGCTTAAAAGTGAGAAAAAGAACCTTTTAGTTTTGTTTTTTTAGTTTAGAGATACAGCGCGGAAACAGGCCCTTCGGCCCACCGGGTCCGCGCCAACCAGCGATCCCCGCACACTAACACTATCCTACACACACTAGGGTCAATGTTTACATTTACCAAGCCAATTAACCTACAAACCTGCACGTCTCTGGAGGAAATCGAAGGTCTCGGAGAAAACCCACGCAGATCACGGGAGAACGTACATACTCCGTACAGACAGCGCCCGTAGTCGGGATCGAACCCGGGTCTCTGGTGCTGCATTCGCTGTAAGGCAGCAACTCTACCGCTGCGCCACCGTGGCTGCCTGATCTGCAAAGAGAACAGTTAGAGATTGCCTTGCTATTTGGTCATCTTGCTCCAGCACATGCAGCTACTGAAACATTGTCAAAAATGCCTTTTTTATATTATTCCATCCATCAGAGATGTGAGAATGTGTGTGGGGGGGGGGGGGGGGGGGGGGGGGGGGGGGGGGGGGGGGGGGGGGGGGGGGGGGGAAGAGAAACACTCCTCCAATTCTCACTAAATATAGAAATCACCACTTGTTAAGGGTTTAACATGTACGGCAGCAATAATGTTTGCACTAATCTTAAATTAGTACTCGCACCTACAACGAAGCGGGCACTGAATCAAATGTATTTTTTGTGATTGATGATTAATTATTGTAACCTACTTTCATGTTCTCTGATGTTACTCCACAGCCCCCCTGGACAAACCTGTCACTGGCTTTGTCAAGCCTCCGCTCCTACATCAAAGGGTTGGAGCAAGCTCTGTGTACTGGGAGCCCAGAACATGATGCTGCCAAACCAGGTGGATGGACTTTGAGCTCTGGGCCTCCCAGCTGTCAAACGACAGCTCCCATCAACAGCATCCTAATGAAGGGGGCGAGAAAGAGGGACCTAGTCTTGCTCTGTGATACTAACTACTACAAGTTTATTACACGCATTGTCATCGCAACAAAATACTCTTAATCTGTTCAACTGCTTGCATATATTAACACTGGAGAGTAGCAACATTTATTATGATTTTGGGTAAGAGTAACATTTCTCCATTGTAGTTCCAATACAAATGTTGAAGCAATGTTTAGGGAATTCAGCATATCCCTATTAATTTTTCAATGGTTCATCTACGCATGTTCCAAGGTAGAGTGGAATTATTCTTCTGAACACAGATCAGTAAGATAATTGCCGTACTTGTCAAATTGGGAATTATAGACTGACAAAGCAAATTGTTTTGCCTTCGAAAATGGACAAATGTATAAAGTGTTTATCTTATTATATGCATGCAATAGACAATAGACAATAGGTGCAGGAGTAGTCCATTCGGCCCTTCGAGCCAGCACCGCCATTCAATGTGATCATGGCTGATCATCCCCAATCTGTACCCCGTTCCTGCCTTCTCCATACATTGAGGCACAGTTTTCTATTCGGATTTATTCACCAATATCTAGCAATGGGGCGAATGGAGATATTATGGAAAACATGGTTTAAATGCTGTTTATTTTAGTTTAGTTTATTGGAAACAGGCCCTTTGGCACACCGGATCCACGCCGGCCACTCACTCACACTAGTTCCATGCTATCCCACTCTCACACACAAGGGAGCAATTTACAGGAGGCCAATTAACCAACAAACCCGCCCGTCTTTGGAATGTGGGAGGAAACCGGAGCACCCGGAGGAAACCCATGTGGTCACACAGAGAACGTGCAAACTCCACGCAGACAGCACCTGAGGTCAGGATCGAACCCGGGTTGTTCAACACTCCTTTTACCTGGTTCCTCAATTCCTTATTCTGCTTACCCATTGGCAGCAGAATAGTTTTGGATGAAGTTAGCAACTCTGGGTCAACAAGGACCTAGGGAATTGACTGTGATGTTACTGCTTCTGGGTCTGGGCTAACATTCCAGCCACTCATGTTCAAATGAAATCCAATGAGCAATCTGGGATTTAATAAAGTCTTTAGTAAAAACGGTGATTGAAACAAATCCCTGGATTGCCATAAAACTCCCTCCAGCCAGTTAAAGCCCTTCATGGGAGAGTTGCCATCACCATCCAGGATTGGCTATGGACATCTCCAATTTTGGGTCATTTCAACTACATCCCCCCCTTCTCTCTCCCCCCATACCCCCCTTCCTTCCCACCCTCCATCCCGTGCCACACATGGATTCTCACCTATTCCTCCCCTCCCCTCCTCTCCCCCCCTCTCTCCTCCCCTCTATCTCCTCTCCTCCCCCTCCCCTCCCCTCCCCTCCCCTCCCCTCCCCTCCCCTCCCCTCCTCTCTAGCTCCCCTCCCCCCCCCCCCCTCCCCCTCCCTCCCCCCCTCCTCCCCTCCCTACCCCCCCCCCCTCCCCTCCCCCTCCCCTCTCCTCCCTCCCCTCCCTCCCCTCTCCTCCCCCCTCCTCCCCCCTCCCCTCCTCTCCTCCCCTCTCCCCCCCTCTCCCCTCCCCTCTCCCCTCCTCCCCTCTCCTCCCCTCCCCTCCTCTCCCATCCCCTCTCCCCTCCCCACCCCTCCCCTCTCCTCTCCTCCCCTCCCCTCCCCTCCCCTCCCCTCCCCTCCCCTCCCACCCTTCCTCTCTAGCTCCACCTACACTTCGCAACTCGTCAATTCTGTTGTCTCCTTCCTTCCGTTCTTTCACCTCTGGACATTATCCAACCACCTGCCTATCAAGAGGCCCCCTCGCCTCCATTCACCTATCAGCTGCCACTCTTTGTCCTGCCTGCCCCTCCTCTCTTCCAGTCTTTCCCCCCTCCCCCCCCCCCACAATCCCGTGTGAAGAACTGAAACGTCACCTATCATAAGTTCATGTTATAAGTTCATAAGTGATAGGAGCAGAATTAGGCCATTCAGCCCATCAAGTCTACTCCGCCATTCAATCATGGCTGATCTATCTTCCCTCTCACCCCCTGTTCCATGGGTCTCCAGAGATCGATGGTCTGCATGAGTCGCTGATGTATTTTTTCTGGCAGTATATAGCTCCAGACACATCACTGTGGTTGTCTCTGGTGAAAAAGCCTCACAAACCATTCAATTGGCATTGACGGCTTGGGGATGAGCAATAAATGCTGGTCTTCCCAAAGATGCCCAAATTATGAACAAGGTATAAATGTTAAAAACACACGTTGGAAAATCCCTTCCACAGGTTCCCTGCCAAGTCACGCACTCTCTTTACTTAGAAATGCAGCAGCATTCTTTCATCACCACAGAGTACAAATCTAATGGGTCTATGAGGCAGTGGGAATACAGTTGAACAAGTCGGCTCACCATCACTTCACAGGTATCTGGGCTTTAGTTTAGTTTAGTTTATTTTATTACCACGTGTAAAAGGTGCAGTGAAACATTTTTGTCCCATGCTAACCAGTCAGCAGGAAGGACTATACATTATGACATTCCAGCCCACCATGGTGTACAGATACATGATGAAGGGAGTCACGTTTAGTGCAAGGTAAAGTCTGATTAGAGATAGTCCGAGGGTCTCCAATGAGGTAGATGGGACCTCAGGACCGCTCTCTAGTTGTCCATAGCATGGTTCAGTTGCCTAATAACAGCTGGGAAGAAACTGTCCCTGAATCTGGAGCTGTGCGTTTTCACATTTCTGTACCTCTTGTCTGATGGGAGAGAGGAGAGGGGAGAAGAGGGAGTGACTGGGGTGAGACTGGTCCTTGATTATGCTGCTGGCCTTGCCGAGGCAGCAATTAATGCTGTTCTTGTTAAATTCATATCTTGATATTCAAATGTATCCATTGTGGGATAGGTAAATATATAATCACATCATTGAACTCATTGCCCCAGGATTTCAAATCCTCTTCCAACACATCATTGGTTCTGGGGTTATTGCCAGTTCTCAGTGGCTCATGTTTACAGTCCAGATTTTCACATCCTCTGTTGATTCCAGCACACAGTATTGCCTCCCACACAAAGGTTGGGCCGAAGGGCCTGTTTATGTGCTGTGACTCTACCACTCAAGAATAGTGGGAGAACTAACTACTCCACATTGAAAAATGGTGTCAAGACTTAGACCTCATTCTTGAAACAGAAGCAATACATGAACCCATTTGGAGTTTGAGCACTGTACCGCAATTAGTCCTGGCGACAAATGAATAGTTGATCACTTTGGGTTCATTGGTTCAATACTACTAAGGTTTGGAGGGATATGGGCCAAATACAGGTAGGTGGGCTGGTGTAGATGGGGAGGTTGGTCGGCAAATTAGGCCAAATGACCTCTTTCTGTTCTGTATAACTCAAGAATACTGGGAGAGCCACCTGCTACACACTGACAAATTGTCACAACACTTTTACATCAGTCTGCATGGCCAATTCGGAAGTTTGATAGTTTAGTTTAGTTAGAGATACAGTGTGGAAACAGGCCCTTCAGCCCACCGAGTCCGTGCCAACCAGCGACCATCCCGTACACGAGCACTACCCTACACACTTGGGACAATTTACAATTTACAGAAGCCAATTAACCTACAAAACCTGCACGTCTTTGGAGTGTGGGAGTAAACCGGAGCACCCGGAGAAAACCCACGCTGCCACAGGGAGAACGTACAAACTCTGTATGATACTGTAGATAGACACAAAAAGCTGGAGTGACTCAGCGGGACAGGCAACTGGGGAGAAGGAACGGGTGACATTTCGGGTTGAAACCACAATGCCAAGTTAAACTAATCCCCTCTGCCTGCACGTGATCCATATCCCTCCATTCCCTGCATATCCATGTTCCTATCTAAAAGCCTCTTCAACGCCACTATCGTATCTGCCTCCACCACCACCACACCCCTGGCAACGCGTTCCAGGCACCAACATTCCATTGTTTGCAACACCTCTCCATTCAACTTTGCCCCTCTGACCTTCAAGCTATGCCCTCTGGTCTTTGACAACTGGAAGGAAAGCAGAACACCTTGGAGGACGAAACCCAGGCAGTCGCGAGGAGAACCTGCAAATGTGCAGAGAGAAACCACGCCAGGCCAGGGTGGAGCCATGATAACGCTACGAGTAGCACAGTAAATCCTAAACTGACTTAAGGCAAAGTATCAGCAGAGATTAGTCTGAATAAGTCAGCACTAAGAGCAAATTTGCACTTTGAAATTCCAGAAAAGATCCATTTGGATAAAGTTTAACTGTTTTTCAGTCTCTAACTTTGCATGAACAGGAAATTAAAATCTCAAAAAACATGTCGACTGACATATCTATGAAATCTCCGCCTTTGCCCGAGCTGTTTAACGTAGTACATGGAAGTGGGCCAAAGGGCCTGTTCCTGTGCTGTACTGTTTTATGTTCCAACAATGTGCTGGTTGGTTAATTGGCCACTGAATGCTGTTCCAGTTGCTGTACTAGCTAAAGCCAGCTGTCGGAAGGATCTCGGTCCGATATAGACAAAGGCTAGAAGACCCTGTGCCAACCCGGCCTGTGTCAACCTCTCGTAAGGGCTGCAGGCCGACACAACACCAGTGTTCGACTGGAAGCTCATTTTCATGCAAGGAGTGCAAACGCAGACACTAGATCCACAGTGAAACCACATGTTATTTGGTCCAAGTCCTATTTAAAATGACCTGTAGCGCTTAGTAGTGGTGCCAACACACGCACAACCATTCACAGCTGTAAGCAAGCTCGGTTAAAAATAGTGTGGCATAGAAATGTTATTCATGAACACCTTGTTCTGTCCTTTTATTACCGTTAACATTTGCTGCAGAGGAGAAAAGTAGACTGCCCATCAGTGACTTGTTTAAGTTTAGTTTAGTTTAGAGATGTAGCAGTGTGGAAACACGCCCTTCAGTCCACCGAGTCCGCGCCGACCAGCGATCCCCGCACATTAACACTACGCTACACACACTAGGGACCATTTGCGATTTTACCAAGCCAATTCACCTACAAACCTTTTTGAAGCATCTTTGGATCGTGGGAGGAAACCGAAGATCTTTGAGAAAACCCACGCAAGTCACGAGGAGAATATACGGACAAGCACCCGTAGTCAGGATCGAACCCTGGTCTCTGGTGCTGTGAGGCAGTAACTCTACCGCTGCGCCACCGTGCCGCCCTGGTTAATGAGCAAACATTTACATTTTGCTGCTAAAGTCCACACCGATTAACTTTCACAAATCTGGATTAAAATCATCCCATAAAGTTAATGGTTACTCAATTGAAGCTGGGACGGGGTTTGGAACAGTGACGATTTGTATCTAGTCTGCTTCACATGCGTTACTTCAGCATGTTAATTCTTCCACAACAATCTACCAGTATTTTCTTTTAATTAAATTCTTGACAAAAAAAAAGAACACTTTGTTTGAGTAAAAACACTTAGTTTTTTGCACGTAGAAGGGCGAGTTAGAAAGTAAAATGTTTGATCCTTTGGTCAACTTTCAGCAATTAATATCTTCTTCTCTCCAGAGCGTTAAGTCTGCCGCAGCAAAACTTGATCTCAACTCCTAATTGCCTTTTTGTGCATATGACATGAAGCTTTCAGGGTCAGAGACGATTTCTATCAACTGGCCTCTGGCTCACTTATGGCTGATTAAACCGTGTCACTTAGAATGTACTGCAAATGTCTGATGAAATTGGAAAAGCATGTGTAGACAAAAATCACCCTCGGAGGTATCCAGACACTTCCTGACAGTCACGCCATTCCCTGCAGATGCCACGGAGCTGCAAGTCACTCTCCCAGGAGAGATGATTCACCTGGAAACAGGGCCAAGCACTGCCAGATGTGTAGGGAACTGCGGAGGACCAGCACACTAACACTGTCTCAATTGTGTAGAGCATATGCTTTCAGTCAAGGGTGAAAAATGCAGGCACCAGCACATGCCAAAAGTCTTTTAAGCATGGCCCACCAGTCAGCCTGAAGCTTAACGCGCAGATCCTTCCAGTCAGCAGATGTGTGTCACCGCAGTGCAAGTCAAGGCTGGTTAAACTATAAAGGAGCTAAGGGACCTGATACATCATTCCATTCTGACAAACAAACCGTAACACTGTCACTCATTACTGAACTGTGCAAAAATGCGTTTGTATTCACGCATGTTACTGGCCATACAATTGGTTCTTTCCACGACAAAACTGCCTAAAGTTAAAACGGCATCTTTGTAACTTCAACTGTAATCTCACTCTCCTAAAGATGCTTCACTAAAACCTTCCCCTCCGTCAGAAGCCTTTTAAATAGTTCCAAAACAAAAGCTGATACATAATGACCTCATGAAAGGCTGATGGCGACGGTCTATGCCTAATGTGTGTGTACACACCTAGTTATTGCAACTATGCAGCGAGGTCGCACGTTATGTAGGGTCCGTGCAGAAGCCAAGTTTATACTCAGTCAGTAATCAAACTGATGAGGAAGCATGATAACAATGTCAGACACATCTTACGTCTAAAATCCACAGTGAAAGTACGTACTTTAAGAGTTGGCTCTTGTACAACCAGTCTCACTAAATGGAGTATACAACAATGCCAACACTTGTGTGTTTCTGTGTGTTACTGTTACACAAGACAGTTTGTAGTAAATGATTTATCTTCATGTAAGGCTGCAAACTACAACACCCATCATGCATCAATGTGTGAGATGCACAGCAACAAATTGGGCCCATATCATCTGTGATTAGTTCATTCAGACAAAGTGTACATCAGGCTAAAAGCCCTGTGGTTTAAACTGTTGATATTGAGAATGTGTATGAGGAACGGCAGATGCTGGTTTACATTGAAGACAGACACAAAAAGCTGGAGAAATTCAGCAATCCAGGCGCCATCTCTGGCTGAACTTTTACACACACTGAACTTTATTCTTGTTTAATATATTGTTTACAGAGCAATACATTTACATATTCTGTTGTTCTGCTGCAAGTAAGAATGTCATTGTTCTATCTGGGACACATGTCAATCAAACACTCTTGACTCTTGACGTGACGTTTCGGATCGAGACCCTTCTTCAAACGGTGAATGTGCATCTTGTGAGGCTGTGAGATTTCAGAAACCCTGTCGCGATATTATCGTTTGTCCCATTCAAACATTTGTGCTTCTTTTAAAATTCAGTACTAATAATTTTCTGTTAAAAAAACAATATATTCACTTTCCCCGCGGAATTTAAAAAAAAAGTGTTAGGCAGGGTTTATTGTTATAAAGGTATAAAGATTAATGTGACACATCCCAGGAAATGTATCAACTGGCATGAATGCAGCTTGTTTAAAGTCTGTGTTATTTTAATATGAACCAACGCTGATAAAGTTGTCTGGTGTGACAATAGTATGACTTTATTAAAGGCAAAGTGATATCTGATGTTTGGCAACACTGATGTCTGAATAAGGAACAAAGAGAACACAAAATAAGCAAAACCAACAACAACAACAGAGTGAATTTATCTAGTGGCTTTGACACGGCGAAGTTGTCCTCAGGCACTTTACAGAGCAACATGGTGTGACCCGCGATCAAACACTTTGTCAAAGAGGTGGGTTTCACACGATGCCTTAAAGGAGCAGGGAATGAAAGAAGCTGGGATGTTTAGAGATGGAATTCCAGAGTGGCTCAATGTTTAGACATTCACAAGAGGCAGACTAGTGAACATCGGGGACATGATGAGGCCACAATCAGGACTGCACAAATCTCAGAGGGTTTAGGCAGAGAAGGTTAGCAGCAAAGAGATTTCAAAACAGGGCAGGGAACACTTAGTCACGTCACATCAGCTGCGTGGCAACATGATTAAAAATACAGACCACTAAATACAGGAGGTAGACAACGCTGTCAGATCAACTTTGTATCGCCTGCAGACACAAAAAAATGGTGTTCGAAATACGCAAAGATGGCCTTTTGCAAATCTAACTGACTGCAGTTGACTCGGCAAAGGAGCCCGCAAGATCTACATGGAAACCATGTACAATGCTGGCTGCGATCAGCAGCGTAAAGTTGCAAAGTGCTCACTGGAGTGACAGTGGTGGTTTTTCTGACGGAGTGGGCCTGTACATTGTCTGAAACAGAACCTTGGTAAAGTTAAACACTGGATGTTCAATTTATTGAATTTCTGTGTTACAAAAAGATGACTAAAGATTAAAAAATAAAATGCACTAATTAACTTGGGGAGTCAGGCACTCAGTTTGTAGTAGAAACAAGGAACTGCAGATGCTGGTTTATACTGAAGATGTTTTAGTTTAGTTTAGTACAGAGTAGTTTAGTTTGGGGTAATCTAGACTAGTTCAGACTAGTTCATGTGGCCATTCGGCCCTTTGAGCCAGCACCGCCATTCAATGTGATCATGGCTGATCATCCCCAATCAGTACCCCGTTCCTGCCTTCTCCCCATATCCCCTGACTCCGCTATTTTTAAGAGCCCTGTCTAGCTCTCTTTTAAAAGCATCCAGAGAATCTGCCTCCACCGAGGTACAGCTTAAAGGTACAGGAAAATATAGACACAAAGTGCTGGGGTAACTCAGCGGGTCAGTCAGCATCTCTGGAGAGAAGGAATGGGTGTCGTTTTGGGTCGAGACCCTTCTTCGGACTGAGAGTCAGGGGAAGGTGAAACGAGAATCAAATTCCTTGTATGTTGCAAAACATACTTGGCTAATAAAGTAAGTATTAGTATGAAAGAAGGAGCAGGAATAGGTTATTCAGTCTGCCCTTCACTCCATAATTCAGAAAGATCATGTGTGATCTGTTATCTCACCACTTGCAACACTAATCCTGATTGTACCCATTAGTCAATGTCTATTGGCACAAAAACTAACTTTGTTCCTGTTGTTTCCTGTGCATGAACCATTCCACAATGTGCAGCAGTTCATTGCCTCCCCAACATTGTTTAATAATCTAGCATGACATCTTCTTGAAAGCTGTCTGAAACCCCAAATATAGTCAACTGATTCACTCTTCCCCATACTGAAGCACAAACATTCCACCAGATACATCAAACATGACGTTCCCTTCATGAAGCTGTACTCCCTCTGCCAAGTTTCATTGTTATTCTCCAAGTAACCATGCATCTTATCTCTGCCTCTCATTATTTTATATTCCTCTACCTGTTCACTGCCCGACAACCTTCACTGCTGGAAAAAACAGTCCCAATTTGCACAGCCAACCCCATAACTCCAACGTCTGGAAAATCCCAATGAATCTTTTCCGCACCCTTTCCAGTTTAAAGCCACCCTTGCTCTATCAAGACGTCCAGAACTGCACGCAATACTTCAAACACGGTCTCGCCGATGCCTTGTAACTGATGCTAATTTCTTTCAGACACTCATTTACTCCAATCATGTGTTATTTCTTGGAGATTATCAGTTTCTTTTTCCGTAAAAAGAGATGGATTTCCCAGCAACTGGTGGTCCGGCAACCTCCCTTTATCCGGATAAACCTATATGAGTGAATTTGAAATCCCCCCCCCCCCCCCACATGTTCCCCCAGAAATGTGTCCCCTAGGCCGGGCGAGGTGGCCGGTCACGACCTCATTGGGACTTCCGCGGCCGATCGGCTGGTCAACGTTGCCCCCCTGTGGCCCGGGGTCTGGAGCTGCGGCCTGGCCAGAGTCGGCAGACCCGTCCCCATGGCCGACTCCGAGGCCGGCTTTGCGGGCAGTATCTCGGCCCCTCGATGGCCAAGGTGGAACGTTCCCGAACCGTTGGACTCCTCTCAGAGGCCGTGACCTCTGCTGCTCCGGCAACACAGATAATCCAGAAAGGTTCTAGAACAGAAGGTGCTGGAAAATCAGTGGTGGACCTGTATATGTGTTTAATTTTCCCACCATTTTGTTATTCCCCCAATTAAATTCCATCTGTATCAGCCTGTATGGGACCACATGAACTTTTAATCATTGTTTTTCCTTTTGACATATTTACAGAAGCTCTTACAATCTAATTTTGTTTCTTGCTTGCCTACTCTTGCATTCTGATTACCTTATAGAGTCACAGTGTGACACAGTATGGGAACAGGCCCTTCGACCCAACATGCCCACACCGACCCAACATGTCCCAGCTACACTACTCCCACCTGTTTGATCCATATCCCTCCAAACCTGTCCTATCCATGTACCTGTCTAGCTGTTCCTTAAATGTTGGGATAGTCCCAGCCTCAACTACCTCCTCTGGCAGCTCGTTCCATACACCCACCACCCTTTGTGTGAAAAAGTTACCCCTCAGCTTCCTATTAAATCTTTTCTCCTTCATCTTAAACCTATGTCCTCTGGTCCTCGATTCCCCTACTCTGGGCAAGAGACTCTGTGCATCAACCCAATGTATTCCTCTCATTAATTTATACACCTCTATAAGATTATCCCTAATGCTCCTTATCAATGCCTCCATCTAAGTTTGCTCAAGCCTGAAGCTTCCCCCGTGTTCCCAATGTCCTGCTGTTTTTGGCAGTGCTGTAAGTTTGTCCTTTGATCTATCACGATCCCCCACAACTCTCGATAGCCACAGCGGGACCACTTTTGCTGTTGGATTTCTGCCTTACACCTAAATCATGCATTCATTCTTTAAAAACTAGTCATTGCTTGTTTGCTTTTATATCTTTCTAATGCGATTTCCCGATCTGCCAAAGCCAACTCACGCCTCCTGCCTTCCTAGTCTAGCTTAGTTTAGTTTAGTTTAGAGATACAACGCCGAACTGGGGGCAATTTACATTTACACCGAGCCAATTAACCTGCAAACCTGTACGTCTTTGGGGTGTGGGAGGAAACCGAAGATCTCAGAGAAAACCCACGCAGGTCACGGGGAAAAGGTACAAACTCCGTCAATTCAGACAGCACTCATGGTCAGGATTGAACCCGGATCTCTGGTGCAGCGAGGCCCGGATTTGATCCCAACTACGGGTGCTGTCTGCACAGGGTTTTTATGTTCTCCCCGTGACTGTGTGGATTCACTCTGAGATCTTCTGTTTCCTCCCACACTCCACAGATACACAGATTTGTCGGCGAATTGGCTTGGTATAAGTGTAAATTGTCCTTAGTGTGTGTAGGATGGTGTTAATGTACGGGGATCGCTGGTCGGCACAGACTCGGTGGGCCGAAGGGCCTGTTTCCACACAGTGCCTCTAAACTAAAAACAATCCACGTTTGCCCAACCACTCCTTGTGGCTTCACCTTTAAACTCTTGATTTTATACGACTTAATCTACTGAAGAAGGGTCTCGACACGAAACGTCACCCATTCCTTCTCTCCAGAGATGCTGCCTGTCCCGCTGAGTTACTCCAGCATTTTGTCATATAACCATATAACAATTACAGCACGGAAACAGGCCATCTCGGCCCTACAAGTCCATGCCGAACAAATTTTTTTTTCCCCTTAGTCCCACCTGCCTGCACTCATACCATAACCCTCCATTCCCTTATCATCCATATGCCTATCCAATTTATTTTTAAATGATACCAATGAACCTGCCTCCACCACTTCCACTGGGAGCTCATTCCACACCGCCACCACTCTCTGCGTAAAGAAGTTCCCCCTCATATTACCCTAAACTTCTGTCCCTTAATTCTGAAGTCATGTCCCTATCTTCGATTAAAAACGACATCTGCGGTTCTTTGCTACACACTTCATCTACTGTTCATTGAGTGCAGATGAGCAGCTCTTGTGGGCACCTGGGCTTCGCAGCTTCCTGACAGTTCCGGGATCCATACACTGCACTCTTCACCTTTCAGGAACCTTGGCAACATCCCTTGGCTGCAGCTCTGGAAACATTCTGTGGTCCCTTCGACAAAGAACATGCCCTCTGTGGGCACACACCTTCACCAGCCTCAAAGTATTCTCCCAATAAATCCTGTCAATGCACCATTCATTCGGCCAGTGTATAGTGTGTCCTTTTGGTTGATAAATGATGAGAACCTGCGACATATTTGGACACTGCCCTGAAACAACACTGTCAGATTCAACACAGTTCTGCCGGGGAAAATTACACTCTGTGAACTTTGCACTGAAATATCTTAACCTTGATGTTTTATTCTCATGAACAGCATTAAGGTAATCCGCAACATTCTATTAATGACTTTAATTCCATTAACACTACTTACTGCGTCACGGTGGATCAGCGGGTAGAGTTTCTGCCTCACTAAACCAGAGACTCGATTCGATCTTGACCTCCGTTTCTGTCTGTGTGGAGTTTGCATGTTCTCCCTGTGGCAATAGACAATAAACAATAGACAACAGGTGCAGGAGTAGGCCATTTGGCCCTTCGAGCCAGCACCGCCATTCAATGTGATCATGGCTGATCATCCCCAACCAGTACCCCGTTCCTGCCTTTTCCCCATATCCCCTGACTCCGCTATCTTTAAGAGCCCTATCTAGCACTCTCTTGAAAGTATCCAGAGAACCGGCCTCCACCGCCTTCTGAGGCAGAGAATTCCACAGACTCACAACTCTCTGTGAGAAAAAGTGTTTCCTCGTCTCCGTTCTAAAAGGCTTACCCCTTATTCTTAAACTGTGGCCCCTGGTTCTGGACTCCTCCAACATCGGGAACATGTTTCCTGCCTCTAGTGTGTCCAAACCCTTAACAATCTTATAAGTTTCAATAAGATATCCTCTCATCCTTCAAGCAAAAATAGTGACCACGTGGGTTTTCTCCAGGTGCTCCGGTTTCCCCCCACACTCCAAAGACGTGCAGGTTTTTAGGTTAATTGTCTTGGTAAAGTTGTAAATTGTACCGAGTAAATACGATAGAGTTAATGCGCGGGGTGATCACAGGTTAGCGTGGACTCGGTGGGTCGAAGGCCCTGTTTCCATGCTGTATCTCTAAACTAAACTAAACTCCGCTGCGCTGCGTTCCCCCACGCATGCTGGAAACCATGGATGAGGGAGTTCTGGTGCAGTCACAAAGCAAGGACTCTGTGGCCTGACTTACAGATCATGTACTCTGGTATCACCAGTGATTCACAGGGGCCTGGACATTACAAACACAGTGTAACCCTGCCTGTGGTCCATGTTCCATTACTAATTTAAGAGGTGGTGCTGATCTCACCCTTATACAACTGCTTTTTAAAACAAAGCAAATGAAATGGTTGAAATTATTCAGAAAGCACCACTAAAGTAATTGATCCTAATTTTATTTTTTAATAAGATTGTCAGGGTGTCAGGGTTTATGGGGAGAAGGCAGGAGAATGGGGTTAGGAGGGAAAGATAGATCAGCCATGACTAAATGGCGGAGTAGACTTGATGGGCCGAATGGCCTAATTCTGCTCCTAGTACTTATGAACTTAAAGCGAAATACATTGCAATTGGAAGTTAATACATCTGATTTCATTGGACAATTTTGCATTAACCAACCTGATCTCCCGGTGGTCCAGAACTTCAACTCCCCCTCCCATTCGCGCACAGACCTTTCTGTCCTGGGCATCCTCCATGGCCGGAGTGAGTCCCACTGCAAATTGGAGGAGCAGCAGCACCTCATATTTCGCTTGGGTAGTTTACACCCCAGCGGTATGAACATTGACTTCTCCAATTTCAGGTAGTCCCTGCTTTCTCCCTCCTTCCCCTCCCCTTCCCAGCTCTCTCACAGCCCACTGTCTCCGCCTCTTCCTTTCTTCATCCTGCCCCACCCCACCCCAACATCAGTCTGAAGAAGGGTCTCGGCTCGAAACGTCGCCTATTCCTTCGCTCCATAGATGCTGCTGCACCCGCTGAGTTCCTCCAGCACTTTTGTCTACCTTCGATTTCTCCAGCATTTGCAGTTCTTTCTTAATCATTGGACAACTTGCACATTTGGTTGTTCAAATTAGCAGCGGATTTGTAGGCTTTCATTTGTCAATACAGCGCAGTTCATTTTGTTAATCAACTTACATTCAAAAAAAGATATATGGAAGATAAATGGAAAATTTTCCCCATGATTGGAATAGATCGGACGGATGCACAGAGTCTCTTGCCCAGTGTAGGGGAAATCGAGAATCAGAGGACATAGGCTCAAGGTGAGGGGGGAAAGATTTAATAGGAACCTGAGGCGTAACATTTTTTTAACATGAAGGGTTTTGGGTGTATGGAAAGAACTGCCGGAGGTGGTAGCTGAGGCAGGGACTATTTCAACCATTAAGAAGGAATTGGACAAGTACATGGATAGGACAGGTTTAGAGGGATATGGGTCAAATGCAGGGAAGTGGAGATGGTCAGTGTGGGCAATGCGGGCCGAAGGGCCTGTTTCCACACCGTATGACTGTGCTCAATGTAACGCATGCTCCAGGTCCAATCAAAGTCACCGTCATTTGAGAAAGTTAACGATGAACAAAATGTAACCTGAGGGGGCATCACCATTTTGTCCCAAGAAAATGAGCGACTCTGGAGAAGAAGGAATCTGATCCATAAACAGTGGCTGCAACTGCACTCTTGGTAGCTTTTCATAACTTCAGGAGTGTTGGTGGGTGTACAATAAAGGCAGCTGTTTCATCATGCAAAGATATGCAGAGTACAGCAGCTTTCGGAGCCAATAAGTAGCCACAGGCATGCTCAAAGTAGGAAATATGTTTTTGCTCACATAGGCAAAACAAATCACTTCCTATACTTAGATTTCAATTCATGTGATCAGCACCATTTTAATTTAAAAGAATCACAGTCAATGGTAAATGAGGAAACCTCGTCTAATTCATCAGAACTTCAGAGAATCAGCACCACTCTGCACTATATACTTCTACTCTCTCTCCTCCTCTTCCTGTCTCCGGAGAGAGGAGGAGAACTTCTTCAAAGTAGGCATATCTTGAGGAGATTTCCCAGTGGAGTAGACAAAGTGTTTAAGAAGGAACTGCAGATGCTGGAAAACCGAAGGTACACAAAAAATGCTGGAGAGACTCAGCGGGTGCAGCAGCATCTATGGAGCGAAGGAAGATGGGTTTCGGCCCGAAACGTTGCCTATTTCCTTCGCTCCATAGATGCTGCTGCACCCGCTGAGTTTCTCAAGCATTTTTGTGTACCTTCTGAATCCCATTGCATTGATGTCACCAGATTGTGTCCAGCAACTAGTAACAGATTCACTGCCACGGGTTTGTATATCATTGGAAGCTTTTCCTGAGTTTCTGTACAAGGTTGTGAATTGGACGAGAACCGTTGACTTGTTACATTCCATCCTGATGGGCTCAGTGAGATTCATCTTTGCTCCTACATTCATCCACTTCACACAACACAGCACTCAGCTGTTTATAGAGCACATCATGTTTCAGGCACAACCTCGTAACTTCCTGACACATACAAAGCATAACCATGAAAGAATCTTTCTGAAAGATGCACTAAATGCTCTCCAGGTCACTGGCATTGAGAATAAAGACATATGGGGCATTGTATAATTGCTGATAATCTGATCGCACCTGGAATATTGTATGCAGGTCTGGTCACAGTCCCAAGGAAGTTGATGCCTCTGGTACAGGGTGTTCAAAAGGCTCACCAAATTGATTCTGGAATGTTGTCTTTTGAGGGGAGATTAAGCAAACTCTGATTATTCTTGCTTGATCTTAGAACAAATGAGAGGAGATCCACACAACATACACACTGGGTTTGGCACAGTGATGTGGGTTATATTCCCCCTGCCTGTCTTGAACCACTGACTCAAGGGATGGAGATCAAGGGAAATGTCTTCACCTGGAGGTTTGAAACTTTGGAATTCTCTGCTCAAGAGGGACATGGAGTTTTAAGCGATGAGTATATTCAAGAGATTAATAGATTTTGGGATTTTAACGAAATCAGAAGGAGTTAGTACATGTGTGTTCAGTTTTTTGTCACATGTACCAAGGTACAGTGAAAACATAGAAACATAGAAAATTAGGTGCAGGAGTAGGCCATTCGGCCCTTCGAGCCTGCACCGCCATTCAATATGATCATGGCTGATCATCCAACTCGGATATCCTGTACCTGCCTTCTCTCCATACCCTCTGATCCCTTTAGCCACAAGGGCCACATCTAACTCCCTCTTAAATATAGCCAATGAACTGGCCTCAACTACCTTCTGTGGCAGAGAATTCCACAGATTCACCACTCTCTGTGAAAAAAAATGTTTTTCTCATCTCGGTCCTAAAAGATTTCCCCCTTATCCTTAAGCTGTGACCCCTTGTTCTGGACTTCCCCAACATCGGGAATAATCTTCCTGCATCTAGCCTGTCCAACCCCTTAAGAATCTTGTAAGTTTCTATAAGATCCCCCCTCAATCTTCTAAATTCTAGCGAGTACAAGCCGAGTCTATCCAGTCTTTCTTCATATGAAAGTCCTGACATCCCAGGAATCAGTCTGGTGAAACTTCTCTGTACTCCCTCTATGGCAAGAATGTATTTCCTCAGATTAGGAGACCAAAACTGTACGTAATACTCCAGGTGTGGTCTCACCAAGACCCTGTACAACTGCAGTAGAACCTCCCTGCTCCTATACTCAAATCCTTTTGCTATGAATGCTAACATACCATTCGCTTTCTTCACTGCCTGCTGCACCTGCATGCCTACTTTTAATGACTGGTGTACCATGATACCCAGGTCTCGTTGCATCTCCCCTTTTCCTAATCGGCCACCATTCAGATAATAGTCTACTTTCCTGTTTTTGCCACCAAGTGGATAACCTCACATTTATCCACATTATACTGCATCTGCCATGCATTTGCCCACTCACCCAGCCTATCCAAGTCACCTTGCAGTCTCCTAGCATCCTCCTCACAGCTAACACTGCCCCCCAGCTTTGTGTCATCCGCAAAGTTGGAGATGTTGCATTCAATTCCCTCGTCCAAATCATTAATATATATTGTAAATAGCTGGGGTCCCAGCACTGAGCCTTGCGGTACCCCACTAGTCACTGCTAGTCACTGCAAAAGCTTTTGTTGCGTGCTAACCAGTCAGCGGAAAGACTGTATATGACTACCACCGAGTCATCCACAGGCTACAGGATAAAGGGAATCATGTTTAGTGCAAGACAAAGTCCAGAAAAGTGTGACTAAAGATTGTCCGAGTGTCTCTAATGAGGTAGATGGTAGCTCAGGACCATTCTTTAGATGTTGATAGGATGCTTCAGTTGCCTGATACCAGCTGGGAATAAACTGCCCCATATGTCACTGAGATTAAAGATGAGATGTTTTCATTGAACAATGGAGCAGCAAAAGTGGGCGAATGTCTTCTTGTGCTTCTAGTTCTTATGTTGTTAAGTTCTAAACCTGCTGAGAATTACTGATGGTTTCTGGTTTAGCCAAGCATCACACTGCTAATGGGGTGCAAAAGGGTGTTTAGCTTCCTGTATGAAAACATTCAACTTCACAAGAATGTCCTCAATCAGAGTTTTGGAAAATATTATCATTACCTCCTCCCATTCCCTGAAATTTTTGGTGAGCCTGATGTTCTCCCGGTATTGCATTAGCAGGCTGGGTCGGCAAGTCGGGCGAGAAAAACAACCAAGTCTCTCCCTTCATTGAACTCAGGAGAGACACACGTAACAGAGGTGAGGATTGGTCTCCTCAGTTGGAGCAAAATTCGATTTGGGTCGGGAAACAAAAAGAAAAATATATAACTGCAGATGCTGGGAGTCTGTACAAAATACAAAAAAACGCCAGAAATATGCAATAGCCATCGTGGAGAGAGAAACATAGTCGTTGACCTTTCATCAGAGTTAGAAACATTATCCAGCAAGCTTGTTGTAATGGGCAGAGATGTGGAGGGTTGAAGAGGATGAAGGGAATGTCCATGTTTGGGTGGGGCTCGGGGGATTAACTGATGCTAATTGAGGTGGAAGGTGAGTAATCACAACTGATTTGTCCACAGACTTTAGAGATACAGAGCGGACAGAGACCATTTTTCCCACTGAGTCTGCGCCGACCAGCCATCTCCCCGTGTACCAGCACTATCCTACGCACCAGGAGACAATTTACAAAACCCAATGAACCTACAAACTTGTACATGTTTGGAGTGTGGGATGAAACCGGAGCGCCTGGAGAAAACCCATGCGGCCTCAGGGATAAACGTACAAAGTCATCACAGATAGCACCCGTAGTCAGGATCGAACCTGGGCCTCTGCCATTGTAAGGCAGCAACTCTACCGCTGCACCACCGTGATGCCCCAATTGCTGAGTATGTTCATTTTTGTTTTGGATTGCTTGCATCTCCAGTCCAGGTGTCAATGAGCTGAATGGCAAGATTTAGTTTAGTTTATTGTCATATGTACCGAGGTACAATGAAAGACTTTTGTTGCGCGCTAACCAGCCAGCAGAAAGATAATAGCTCAGGGCTGCTCCCTAGTTGGTGATAGGATGGTTCAGTTGCCTGATAACAGTTGGGAAAAAACTGTCCCTGAATCTGGAGGTGTACATGTGTACATTAAATATGGCTTCAAGTGTTAAATTAACATTGGTATTCAGTTTGTAAATGTACTCACATTGAGTTAGATATAGCTCTTAGGGCGAATGGAATCAAGGAATATGGGGAGAAAGCAGGAATGGGTTAGTGATTTTGGATAATCAGCCATGATCTTATTGAATGACGGTACTGGCTTGATGGGCCGAATGGCCTGCTCTTGCAACTATTTTCTATTTTTTCTATGTTTCTATGACACTGCGTTGACCAACAACAATGGATGGAAAGAGTCAAAAGGGAACCATGAATGGGCTTTTATAGTATACGGCATGGAGAGAGGCCCTTCTGCCCCACATCTCTGCTGACCATCAGTCACCCATGAAAAGTGGAAACAGGTGCATTCCTTATTCTCTGACTGACCGGACCATCTACCTGTCTGATGGGCAAGAGTCTCTGTACTTTGCCTTCTCCCTTCCTTCTTCTCCAACAAGCGCAGAACCCAGGCTATCCAAAGGCCGGGTAAGGGGCAGCACAGTGGCGCAACGGTAGAGTTGCTGCCTTATAGCGCTAGAGACCCAGGTTCGATCCTGACTCCGGGTGTTTGTGTGGAGTTTGTATCTTCTCCCTGTGACCACTGCCAAACAGTGACCCTGCTGGCTACAGTAACACACCCACCTGTCAATTCATAGAGGGGATAGCTTTGTGGCTTCAGCTGTTGTTTCACAAGGTACTGTCATCATTACACATATACATTCAGTAGCACCTTGTATCACCACGCTGGTCACAACCCTCCCAAGTCTGTGCTTGTGCTGCCTCTGCCAGGGGCCAAAGATAAATCTCCCTCACCTGGAGCCCAGAGCCATGACCTCCTGAATAAATGGTTTGCTTTGAAGAGTGAAATATCGCAGGTCCTTCCGCTGGGCTTGGAGAGGCAGACATCACTCTGTCTCCGTCTCTCTGCCAAAGGGTCGGGAAACTTCAAGCGTACCTACCTTGCTGATTAATTTTCAGAGTGTGGGTTAGAAACGTAGAAACATAGACAGTAGGTGCAAGAGTAGGCCATTTGGCCCTTCGAGCCAGCACCGTTATTCAATATGATCATGGCTGATCATCCAGAATCAGTACCCCGTTCCTGCTTTCTCCCCATAGCCCATGGTTCCGTTAGCACTAAGAGTTCAATCCAACTCTCTCTTGAATACATCCAGTGAATTGGCCTCCACTGCCTTCTGTGGCAGAGAATTCCACAGATTCACAACTCTCTGGATATACTGTATGGGGATAAATGCAGGAACGGGGTACAGATTTTAGATGATCAGATATGATCATATTAAATGGCGGTGGCATATGGCATATTATGATCATATTAAATGGCATATTGGGTCGAATGGCTGAATGGCCCACTCCTGCACATATTTTCTATGTTTCTATGCTGTTGTAGTACTTGCCCCAACTCAATGGGTAGTTCTACAGCCTGAGTAGTTCTTGCCCCCTCATTGTTTCATCACAATGAACTCAATCAGACTGGTTGGTTATATGTGACTGTTGTGTGTATGGACATCATTGCTTTATAGAATGCAAACATTGAGAGCCAAGTGCTTGGTTCACTGTGTCTAGGCAAGATGATACATTTTGGACACATCTATCCTTACCGTACAGCATGGAACCAGGCCCTTCACCCGTTGACTGTGTGCTTGCTCTCATTCAGCTGTTCCATTTTATTCACTCTACCTTCCTCCTGAGGCTGTAGATGTCTAGTCTAGTTTAGTTCAGTTCATTGTCAGGTGGACCGTGGTACAGTGGAAAGCTTTTTATCGTTGCATGCTATCCAGTCTATGCATGAATACAATCGAGCCGTACACAGTATGGGATAAAGGCAACAACATACAGTGCAAGATAAAGTCCAGTAAAACCTGATTAAAGATAGTCCGAAGGTCTCCAATGATGGCAGCTCAGGACCGCTCTCTAGTTGCTGATAGGATGGTTCAGTTGCCTGAATACGGGTGCCGTCTGTGCAGAGTTTGCACGTTCTCCCTGTGACCACGTGGGTTTTCTCCTGGTGCTCCGGTTTCCTCCCACATTCCAAAGACGTGCAGGTTTGCAAGTTAATTGGCTTCCGTGAATTTTCGCTAGTGTGTAGCGTAGAGCTAGTGTACAGGTGATCACTGGTCAGCATGGACCCGGTGGGCCGAAGGGCCTGTTGACGCACTGTATCTCTAAACTACACAGCACGGGAAAAGCCCTTCACCCATCCACTGTGTGCTGGCTCCCAAGCCCACATTTGGTGCAATTCAATTATTTTTCCCAATAGCTTCCTCCAGGGTCGACAAAAATGCTGGAGAAACTCAGCGGGTGAGGCAGCATTTATGGAGCGAAGGACTAGATGACCTTTCCGAGTCGAGGCCCTTCTTCCTCCAGGGTCTATCATGCCCCAACTCACGAGGGCCCAATTAACCTGGTCAAATTGTGTCTCTCTCTGGGTAGGAGGAAACTGGAAGACATACAGTCGCAAGGAAAGCGTGCATGTGGGTAATGCATTGAACCCAAGTCTCTGTCGCTATGAGGCAGCAGCTCTACTACCTGTGCCACTGCGACACTTTATTTTTTTTACAGGTTGTCTTTTTCTTCTTTGAGAAACATTATGGATTCTGCTGCCAATGTTGTTTTGTCATTAAGTAATTTCATTCTCTAACAAACCATTTATATTAAAAGAAGGAAACTCCTTACGCCTGCTGAACTATTGCCAAATTGAAGTACTGTCTGGTTTAATACAGAAGCAATTTGTAGAGATATATACAAATAGATCATTAAAGCATCACACAAAGTCCGAGGAAATCAGCAGAAAGGCTAATAGCTATTACACCCAAAGTAAAAGTCGAAGTTGTCTTGTAATTGTGTATAGCTCAGCTTAGATCGCCATATGCAATTCCAGACACACACCTTACAGAGTATTGTCGTAATTTACCCAAGGGTATTCTGGAAACCCTTTTGGGAATCAAGTTATTCAATTGAGAGAAGAAGTATTTATTTGTCATGTGCACAAGAAATTAATTACAGTGAGGAAATTCTTACTTGCTGCAGCTCGATAGGCAAATTAGAAGCAATTATACCAATAAAGTTGTTTATATCGAAGGTAGACACAAAATGCTGGAGTAACTCAGCGGGACAGGTATCGGCCGTGGAGACCATGGTTTGTTCCAGGTTGATGAACCTGAGGGGAAGAAGTTGCTCTTAAATCTGGACATGATGGTTCTCATCCTCCATTACCACACACACTTACTGAACAGAGACGCAAGGAACTGCAGATGCTGCCACCCTGAGCAAAACGCAAAGTGCTGGAGGAACTCAGCAGGTCAGGCAGCATCTGTGGAGGGAAAAAGTCTGAAGAAGGTTCTCGACACGAAACATCAACTCTATTCCTTCTTCGGACTGAAGACGGATCCCAACCCGAAACGTTGCCTGTCCATTCCCTCCACACATGGGAGCTGACCCACCGAGTTCTTCAGCATCTCCTGTTTTGAATTGTAACACAGCCATTTTCGCAGCAAAAAAGGACACAAAATGTTGGAGTAAATCAGTGGGTCAGGCCATTAGAGAACTCTTCGAAGAGTCCCGACCCAAACGTCACCTATCCATGTTCTCCAGTCATGCTGCCTGGTTTGCCCTGACCTGACCCGCTGAGTTACTCCAGCACTTTGTACCTTTTTGTGCAAATGGCCATCTGCAGTTCCTTGTATCTAATTTTTGCAGAAATTCTAGAAAATAAAATGCTCACGACACTTGCAAAAACGCAACTGCAATCTATTTTCAGTGCGGCTGTTGTCTTCTAGTTTTCTGCTAGTTTTCTGCTATCTATGCAACTGATCAGTGTTAATTTGCTCACTTCGGGAGCTTCTACACCCAAAACCCTTTGAAGAGACCAGACACATTTTCCAATTTGAAAGCAGCCAGGCTGCCTACAACAAGACTTAATGAGTTTGAATATTTGTCAGTGCAATCCTAAAATAAGCTGCCGATTCATCACATATTTCAATAACTCTTAGCGCTATTGATAATTGTATTGATTAGCTTGCCTGTGTCCCCCGGGCAAGATAATTATTATCAAAGTGTGCAAAAACTGATCAAATACTCTGTTGAATCTCTGTGACAAATAGCTTGGTTCTTGTTCCAATCTCCGCAGGAATACTAGTGTCCTGACACAGCATCTGTCAAGTGGAGATAATTCCATGCAAATGGTACACTCATTTCTCTGACACAACTTTTGCATTAATAGTTAAGTATTTCAGCAGGAATGCGGGATACAAAAATGTATTGCTGCTCCTGTATCTCAACAATTAATTCACCGCAGTGCAGCATGAATAACATTTTAAAGTTAATATCTTTTATTATAAATCATGCGATTGCAAAATGACAAGACGGGATCACCGCAGATTAGACAGATGCAACTGGATCAGCTAGACAGTTCACAGACTTTGCTGCCCAATGTTCCAGACAGTGACAGTACTCTCCGCAATGCGCTCCTAACATGCTTGAACCTATGTTAATGACATTACAAGTATCTATTCAAATGATTCTGTAAAATGAAGCTCACATATAGATCTTCCAGCTTCACAGTCAACATAGAAACATAGAAAATAGGTGCAGGAGTAGGCCATTCAGCCCTTCGAGCCTGCACCGCCATTCGATATGATCATGGCTGATCATCCAACTCAGTATCCCATCCCTGCCTTCTCTCCATACCCCCTGATCCCTTTAGCCACAAGGGCCACATCTAACTCCCTCTTAAATATAGCCAACGAACTGTGGCCTCAACTACCTTTTGTGGCAGAGAATTCCACAGATTCACCACTCTGTGCAAAAAATGATTTTCTCATCTCGGTCCTAAAAGACTTCCCTCTTATCCTTAAACTGTGTCCCCTAGTTCTGGACTTCTCCAACATCGGGAACAATCTTCCTGCATCTAGCCTGTCCAACCCTTTAAGAATTTTGTAAGTTATTTGCCTATTTGTGTCGCCTGCAGTTTTACTCCAATCTTCCATCACTCTATTTCCAGAATTTGTTTGTACCAGAGGAAAATAATAAATTAATGAAGGGTCGGCATGGTGGCGCAGGGCCTCACAGCACCAGAGACCTGGGTTTAGTGCTGTCTTTGCGGAGTCTGTACGCTCTCCCCGTGACCGTGTGGGTTTTCTCCAGGTGCTCTTGTTTCCTCCAACACTCCAAAGACATACAGGTTTGTAGGTTAATTGGCCTCTGTCAATTGCTCCTAGTGTGTAGGATGTGAAAGTGTGGGATAACACAGAACTAGTGTGAACAGGGTGATCGATGGTCGGCATGGACTCGGTGGGCCGAAGGGCCTGTTTTCAGACTGTATCTCTCAACTAAAAAACGAATACAATGAATGAATGAATTATTATTGGTACACAAAAAAGCTGGAGAAACTCAGCGGGTGCAGCAGCATCTATGGAGCGAAGGAAATAGGCAACGTTTCGGGCCGAAACCCTTCTTCAGACATTATTATTTGTTATTAATAATAAAATAACATAGTTTGCCATGTTGCAGATTTTGTCTTAATTATTAATAGCAATTTTGGCAAATTGAACTCAAGTCCTTTATTCTGAGTCTGAAGAAGGGTCTTGACCCGAAACGTCACCCGTTCCTTCTCCCCAGAGATGCTGCCTGTCCCGCTGAGTTACTCCAGCATTTTGTGTCCACCAGTCCATTATACTAGTTCTTTCAGAAAATGCCCTTCAATTTTTGGTCTCTCATCAAGACAATACACTTTTTTATTTTTCATAAGTGATAGGTGTAGAATTAGGCCATTCGGCCCATCGTCCACTCTGCCATTCAATCATGGCTGATCTATCTCTCCCTCCTAACCACATTCTCCTGCCTTCCCCCCATAACCTCTGAGACCCGTACTAATCAAAAATCTATCTATCTATGCCTTAGAAATATCCACTGACTTGGCCTCCACTGCCTTCTGTGGCAAAGAATCCCACAGATTCACCACCCTCTGACTAAAGAAGTGTCTCCTCATCTCCTTCCTGAAAGAATGTCCTTTAATTCTGAGGCTGTGACCTCTAGTCTGAAACTCTCCCACAAGTGGAAACATCCTCTCCACATCCACTCTATCCAAGCCTTTCACTATCCTGTGTATTTCAATGAGGTCCCCCCTCATTCTTCCAAACTCCAGCGAGTACAGGCCCAGTGCCGACAAACGCTCATCATAGGTTAACCCACTAATTCCTGGGATCGTTCTTGTAAACCTCCTCTGGACCCTCTCCAGAGCCGGCACATCCTTCCTCAGATATGGTGCCCAAAATTGCTCACAATACTCCAAATGCGGCCTGACCAGCGCCTTATAGAGCCTCAGCATTACATCCCTGTCTTTGTATACAGGCCCTGAGTTTGTTTTCTCCAGCTAACAGACTGCAGAGACAATCCTGGGGTTAGACTTCTGTTGCAAAGGTCAGCAGCATATCAGGAGTGGGAGCATTGATGTAAACCAGCACCACACTGAAGTCTATGGATTCACATCCAGATTGAATCCAGCAAGAGGGGAAGCAAATGACATCTGCAGCCAGCAATGCACAGTGCCGATCACACCAAAACCGAGAGATGGGGACTTACCCTGGTCTGTGAGACCAGGCTTCTTTAGTAATGGCAGGCAGAAAATTGATGGCCTCTTATTGCACTTGCCAGCTGTGTCACATTTCACAGTAATTCAATAAAATCTCAGCCTGCACAGAAAAAAAACTGCTGAGGTAGTTGTAACGTCTTGGCACTTCTAAGAGCTGCTTCTTTCAGTGTATTTCCAAATGTAACTTTTATTCGTGGAGCTTTTAAAAAAGAGAGGTCAAGAATTTGATCCCACTGATGTACAATGACATGACTGTACATACAAAGGATTACCCCGGCTGAAACACTGCAAAGTCAGTAGTGTCAAATACATGATGATCTACAGCTGTAAGCAAGATCAAACGTCTAACATCATGCGGTGCCAATCCCAATCAGTAGATGGCAAACAGAATTATGTACAAAAGGATATAAACATGTCCAAAATATTTAAGAAATGTTAGAGTGTATTGCGAATGCTTTAACATATTGGAGGCATTTTCAGTTATCTTACACTTACAACCAAGAAACAAAAAAAAAACTGAATTCTGAGTGTAGTTATGTTTAAACGGTATATAATGACTAGATATCTTCTCTAAAGTGCTTTCTGGTAAATGACCTGTGTATTTCTGGAACTAATCCTCAAGCTAATACCATGAATCATACATCTTTGTGCAAACCGCAGATCTTGGTTATTTTTTTTAGTGTTAGCCACAGTTGCTATCTTGCCAGCACAAAATATGAAGGAATGATAAATGAAGAGGGCGGTAGCAACCTTGTACGGGCTGGTACCGTGCTCGGAGCTGCCACTGACACGACACACCCACAGGTTTCTCCAGATGCCTGCCCTGCATCCTGTGCAGTTAACTCTGTGTGACTCAGTTGATCAGAGCCACAATTGCCTATGAAGCAACCCCTGTGCTACGACAAGTACAACCGGCGGGGCTCCTTCTCAAAATGTCATTTCCAAGCAGAGTTAAACCCTGTCTGGAAACACTTTCCTTTGAACAGCTCAAACAAAATTAATAAGCTGTGATCAAAACCTTAAGAATAAAGCTATTAGTTTTAATGCAGAATCCCCGGGCACTTGGGTTGTCTCATGCTTTACGCATCCTATATATTCCCCACAAAAAAGCATTTAGATACAGTCTCGACATTACATTAACAACAGGCGCGTGTGTCAGAAGGAACAGCGGATGCTGGTTTACACACGATAGACATAAAGTGCTGGAGTAACTCAGCGGGACAGGCAACATCTCCGGAGAGAAGGAATGGATGACGTTTCGGGTGGAGGCCCTTCTACAGGAGGGTGTCATGATGTGTCAGTGATGTGGAGAGACTGACTTTCTGCAAAGGATCAATAATGCATCCAATTTCTAATCTCAAACAGCATTTATCGCTCATTTTAAGAGATGAACCACAGGATGATATATAAAGTATTTTTAAAAAAAATTTGAATTCTTGGCTTTCAAAAAAAAATCTGCATTTGAGGGAAAAATAAACTTTGGATGAATTATAGATAACCTGTTTCCTATAAATGTTCATGTACCAAACATTTCTCAGGCCCACAGCGATTTTGGCAGAGAATTGTGGACGCAGCCCAGTCCATCACACAAACCATCCCCATCAGACTCCTTCATGCTCGAGAGTAGTCCCCACGTGCTCGAGGCCTCAGCTAGGTCGCCGCGTTTTTTTCAATATGTTAAACAATGCCCGAGAGTAAAAAAATGTCACCATGGAAAAAATCGATACTTTTTTTACTCGTAGGTTTAGTCGTAGTAGGTCGGCATGTTAGTCGTAAGTAATCGAGGATAGTCGAATGTAGTTGTAGATAGTCTTCATCATAGTCGAAGGGAGGTCGAAGGAGGTCGTCTTCACTCTCCACTATTCGGTGTCCAATTTTTCCGAAGTTAGTCGTAGCTAGTCGAAGCTGGTCTTCAACATAGTCGAAGGAGGTGGAAGGAGGTCTTCAACATGACACTTTTTCAAACTCTTCTAAACTCGCCAATTAGGTTGCCCAAATGGGACAGCCCCTTTAAGATACATTTAGACAGGTACAGGATAGGGGTACGGGCTGAATGCAGGCAAGTGGAAATAGTGTAGATGGGACATGATGTTTGGGCAAGTTGGGCTAAAGTTCCTGTTTCCATGATGTATGATAAACTAGCATTATCATCTATTTAAATTTGGACAAAATATCAAAAGGACCTCACAGCTCCCACCTTCCCACTCTCGTTCACAGCAGTGTTCAAAGAAAAACATCTTCCCCGTTTGCTCACTCTAATGACACGGTCAGATAGTTGCAACATTATTAATTTATACCAATAGAGAAGTTCACATTTATTGGCCCCTGTCCCTCTGCCAATAGTTCCACCCTAACCGTTCATCAGTCATGGAAAGAAGCAACTGCTTATGTCATGCTGAACATGTAGCATCTGGCATTCACTGCCTGGGAACACAACGCCAGCATCTTCAACAGACTGGGCAGTGACAGTGTTTGATTTTCGTTTCTCACATTCATGAGTTTGTTCTTTTTGCTGCCTGTCCTGCTGAGTTACTCCAGCCTATCTTTGGTTTAAACCAACATCTGCAGTTCCTTCATTCACATTTCGTCTGTTCCATTGCGATTCTACATTCTCCTGGATCTCCATTCCCTTTGCCCTGTTTTCACACCTTCACACTTCCTTATCTATCCATCTCTTCTCCCATGACGTCAGTCTGAAGAAGGGTCTCGACCCGAAACGTCGCCCATTCCTTCTCTCCAGAGATGCTGCCTGTCCCGCTGAGTTACTCCAGCACTTTGTGTCTATCATTTGATATTTTGATCCTTTGTCGGTAATTGAAATAGACGGTTCAGACAAATTGATTTGACTGTTTGTTCCTGTTCTTGTTTTGCTTTTATCAATTGACACATCGTTTTTGAAAATAAAGTAGGGATTAAAGTACCGGCCACTTTCTAATCTTGTGGCGAATATTAATCCCGGAGTAGGCAGGAAATTGTTAAACATAGCAAGTGAAGAAGAGTCATGTTGTCCTCAGTTAAAAATGAGTAGGAGAGAAGGAGGCGGCAAGACACGGCCAGGCATGTGGCTGAGAAGCTGCAGATTAAAGAGGAATTTATTACACACAAAGAACACAGGAGATTTCACAGTTTACTGAGAAGTGAAACTATTATTCAAAAAGACAAAAATCATTGCGATATTGGTATGGGGCCCAGAGATGCACAGTATGGGTTGAGGAGACACACACACACACACATATATTTATACATTTACACATACACATACAGTACAAACATTTATACGTACACAAATATATATATATATATATACCATACATAAATATACAGATATATATACATTAAAACACACACATATATATATACACATATATAAATATACACACATATATACATACACACACACATATATATATATACATACACACACACAACACACACATATATATATATATATACATACAAAAATATACACACACATATATACATACACACACATACATAAATATACACATATATGGACTTCACAGTCTATAGAAGGGTCTTGATTCAAAACGTCACCCATCCCTTCTATCCACAGATGCTGCCTGTCCCGCTGAGTTACTCCAGTTTTTTGCGTCTATCCACACACACATATATATATATATACACATATACTCGCTCGTATACATACATACATACATACATACATACATACACATGTCAAATTATTGTATAATATTTAATATACACTATCAACATGCAACATGGTCTGGCACTTCATTGTCACATGTACAGGGGTATAGTGAAATTCATTTGTGTATGCAGTTTGGTACAAGTATCACTGGTACATAAGCACTTAGATACATATTAGATAAGCATAAATATGAATCAAAGGCAGGAAATGGATATAAAAGTGCAGTGAACCATGGTTTTAATTGCATTACTGAGGTCTCAAGGGGCTGAATGACCAATTTCTGTTCTTGTTAATCCTAACAGCTTTGCAATAAATGAGATTTTTCATGATAAACATTGGGAAATTATGTTAGTGCCAGTACTGAGAAAGGCAGCTGTGTCTGCGACAATTCATATGCTGCCCTTGATCACCGCAGCCTTGAGTCAGTCACTGAGCCAGCAGCAGGCGAACACATTCAGCTGCTGTTCAATGAAGACCAAAAAGTGCTGAAAATCTGTTTGCACAAAATCAATGTGAAGAAATCTGACCCAAGCATTGAGAGAGATGATCCTCGCCCTTCCATCTAAGTAATGGGCTCACGATTGTTGGTTTTAGAAAGTTTGTCACACAGTCAAACAGTACAGTTCAGTTTATTGTCACGTGTATCAAGGTTCAGTGAAACGGTTTTGCACAGAAACAAGTCCTTCAATGCTGATAAAGATGCTCAAAGCTTTGTCCCAACTGCCCGCATTTGACCTCATTCCTCTCCAAAACATGCCTGTGTCCAGGCACCTGGGGAAATCTTTTAGATGTTAGTGTACCTGCCTCACGCACTTTCTCTGGTAACTTACTCAACATACGTACAACTCTCAACGTGGAAACGTTTCCCCTCTGATCCTTATTAACTCTTAGTTTAGTTTAGTTTAGAGATACAGCGCGGAAACAGGCCCTTCGGCCCACCGGGTCCGCGCCGACCAGCGATCCCCGCACATTAACACCATCCTACACCCACTAGGGACAATGTTTTACATTTACCAAGCCAATTAACCTACAAACCTGCACGTCTTTGGAGTGTGGGAGGAAACCGAAGAAAACCCGCGCAGGTCACGGGAGAACGTACAAACTCCGTACAGACAGCGCCCGTAGTCGGGATCGAACCCGGGTCTCCGGCGCTGCATTCGCTGTAAGGCAGGAACTTTACTGCTGTGCCACCGTGACCTCCAGAAGTGATCTTTAAAGAAGTGTATAAAATCATGAGGGGCGGAGATAGGATGAACGCACCTTGTCTTTCCATCAGGGTTGGCGAATCAAGAACTAGAGGGCACAAGTTTAAGGTGAACTTATTTGAAGTTTATGGCCCTCTAATGTATTGGTGACCAATGGTCAGTGTGGACTCAATGGGTCAGAAGGCCTGTTTCCACACTGTGTTTCTAATAAAATAAACCTATCTGCGTTTGGACTGGGGAACTGGAGCAGCTGGAGGAAGTCCACTTGGTCTTAGGGAGAACATGCAAAAGGCAATGACAGATTGAACACAGGTCTCTAGGTAGTGGCTCTATCAGCTGTGCTTCCGTGACACGTTTTGAAAAGTAATGCTCTATATCGAGTCAATAGAAATCAATGAAAGAACACTACTAAATAGTAACAACAAATCAAGCAATGCCAACGAAGGGACTGCAAATGCTGGAAAAATCGAAGGTAGACAAAAATGCTGGAGAAACACAGCGGGTGAGGCAGTAGCTATGGAGAGAAGGAATGAGTGACGTTTCGGGTCAAGACCCTTCACTCGATAGATGCTGCCTCACCCGCTGAGTTTCTCCAGCATTTTTGTCTACCTACAACTAAAGCAATGCTCAGTTACACTAAATTGTGCTTTTGTTAAAATAGTTTCATTCGAGATCATTGAGAGTGAATACTAAATGAAGTACTATTATTGTCCAAGCAACTAAAACTGCTGCGTGGTCTGCTGACTACTTCATTCAGATGTTTATAGCATTTGCTGTATTTTGCGCTGTTTATTAATTTGCTCTGCTTTTGTTGACCAGCAATTCCTGGGCAGTGTCTTGTGTTCTAGGGAAATAGTCTCCACAGCATCCTCCCGGGATCGAGGGCGGCTTGCTTCACTTGTGGCTCAGTGTAATTTGTGGAACAATGAGGCTAAGGAGGTCCTAATCTTCAAGTACTCTTGCCAGCAGTTGGCCAATGCCAGGTTGTTAAAGCAGTGGTTTGTTTAACAGATATGAATGTTCACGGACTTGTCTTCTTCTTGTGTATGGCGTGCACAGCCTAAAGTTGCAGGTCAACTTGTTCTATTTTGTTTGTGCACATCGGGTTGAGTGCATTAGTCGAAACAGGGTGGACCACGTGAAGGTTGCAATCTTCCACCCCATGGAGTTGTCATGTTATAAGACTATTAATTCTATGGCACAAATGTACGGAGTTTGTACGTTCTCCCCGTGACCTGCATGGGTTTTCTCCAGGTGCTCCGGTTTCCTCCCACACTCCAAAGACGTACAGGTTTGTAGGCTAATTGGCTTGTTACAATTGTAAATTATCCCTAGTGTCAAGTCAAGTCAAGTCAAGTTTATTTGTCACATACACATACGAGATGTGCAGTGAAATGAAAGTGGCAATGCTCGTGTGTTTAGGATAGTGTTAGTGTGCGGGAATTGTTGGTCGGCACAGACTCATTGGGCTGAAGGGCCTGATTCTGCACTGTATCTGTATCTCTAAACTAAACTGCAACCTTCTTCTTCTCTAGTTTTAAACTCGGTTAAAAAACATGATTAAGCAATGTGAAGGGCCTGACCCACTGAGTTACTCCAGCACTCTGTGAAACGTCACCTATCCATGTTCCATGTTCTCCACAGATGCTGCCTGACCCGCTGAGTTACTCCAGCACTCTGTGAAACGTCACCTATCCATGTTCTCCACAGATGCTGCCTGACCCGCTGAGTTACACCAGCACTCTGTGAAACGTCACCTATCCATGTTCTCCACAGATGCTGCCTGACCCCCGCTGAGTTACTCCAGCACTCTGTGAAACGTCACCTATCCATGTTCTCCACAGATGCTGCCTGACCCGCTGAGTTACTCCAGCACTCTGTGAAACGTCACCTATCCATGTTCTCCACAGATGCTGCCTGACCCGCTGAGTTACTCCAGCGTTTTGCACTGACCACAGAAAGTCTGAGCTGATCCATGTGATCTCATGTGACCCAACTGGGCATCTGCACCCTGCCACATGGGGGCAGCTCAACACCTTCACACACAGAGACCAACAGGACACCATGCTGCAGTTCACTGTAGTTTATTGCCATGTGTCCCTTGTCCCATTGCGTTCTTTCCGAAGCATTCACTCACATTTCTCCAGATTTAATATAATTTCCCATCTTCTGTCCAAACAACCAGAATGCCATCCTGCCACAATCAGAGAGAAGTCCTGAACTACTATCTACCTCATTGGTGACCCTCAGATGATCCTTTACACCCCAGCGGTATGAACATCGAGTTCTCTAATTTCAAGTAGTCCTTGCTTTCTCCCTCCTTCCCAGCTCTCCCACAAAGCATACTGTCTCCGCCTCTTCCTTTCTTTTTCTCCCCCCCGACATCAGTCTGAAGAAGTGTCTCGACCCGAAACGTTGCCTACTCCTTTTCTCCATAGATGCTGCCTCACCCGCTGAGTTTCTCCAGCATTTTTTGTCTACTTTAGATTTTTCCAGCATCTGCAGTTCCTTCTGAAACACTCGGACTATCCTTGATCGGACTGAGGTACAGTGAAAAGCTTTTATTACGCGCTAACCAGTCAGCGGAAAGACAACACACGATGGCAATGTGTGAAGGAATAACATTTGTGTAGTCACTAGCTCACTTTCTGGAGCAGAGTGTCACCACGTTCCATTGAATGACTGTGATCTCAGGCCAGCGAGATATCATTTGTACCAGGCTGACTCGTGCCTTCACCAGACACAGAGATACCAGCCGTCAGTAGCTGCCTGTCTCCCCGCGGCAAGGAGCTGCGGTACATTAGCAGCTAGTTGTCGTGCAGGAGAGCAGAGGTGTGGCCGGCAGCAGATTGCTTGCCTGCAGGTCTACAGGTGTGGTGTGTGTCAGCTCTTTCATCATAGACAGTGACAGGTACAAGCCTCCGCTCACACCCAGCAGCCTGGACCCAGTAGCAAAGGCAGCAGGCTGTCCGCTACCTTATAGAGCCACACAGCACAAACACAGGCCCTTCGGCCCAACTTGCCCATGCCAACTAACATACCCCATCAGGATGAGGGGGAACATATAACCATATAACCATATAACAATTACAGCACGGAAACAGGCCATCTCGGCCCTACAAGTCCGTGCCGAACAACTTTTTTTCCTCTTAGTCCCACCTGCCTGCACTCATACCATAACCCTCCATTCCCTTCTCATCCATATGCCTATCCAATTTATTTTTAAATGATACCAATGAACCTGCCTCCACCACTTCCACTGGAAGCTCATTCCACACCGCTACCACTCTCTGAGTAAAGAAGTTCCCCCTCATGTTACCCCTAAACTTCTGTCCCTTAATTCTGAAGTCATGTCCTCTCGTTTGAATCTTCCCTATTCTCAAAGGGAAAAGCTTGTCCACATCAACTCTGTCTATCCCTCTCAACATTTTAAAGACCTCTATCAAGTCCCCCCCTAACCTTCTGCGCTCCAGAGAATAAAAACCTAACTTATTCAACCTATCTCTGTAACTTAGTTGTTGAAACCCAGGCAACATTCTAGTAAATCTCCTCTGTACTCTCTCTATTTTGTTGACAAAATACACACATCATTGAAACTTACCAAATAATGAAGGGCCTGGATAGAGTGGATGTGGAGAGGATGCTTCCACTAGTGGGAAAGATAACTTGATGGGCCAAATGGCCTAATTCTGCTACTAGAACCTATGAACATACAAATCTACACATCCCAGCTGCCTGAGTCAGGCAAAGGCCTGTGCTAGTCATTAAAACTCTGGTATTAAGCTCTGCAAATCATTCTGGAAGTTGATTCAGTGATAGAGCAGCCACATAAGATCAATGTGGCAAAGAAGATCATCAAAGACAGCTCCCATCCTGCGTTTGGACTGTTCGACCTGCTGCCCTCTGGAAGGCGCTACAGGTGCATCAAATCCAGGACAAATAGACTCAGAAATAGTTGCTTTCCGAGAATTATAACTACTCTTAATTCAAATTCACACATGCACTGACTTCACAGCCCAACACCCGGACTTCCATCTGTATATATGTATATATGTATGTAGCGCCGCAGAATTGTGCACCTATCCCCCCCCCCCCCCCCCTTCTCCCTTCTGTTTTTGTTTTTCTGTTTCTTGTTTTTTGTGCTAAATTGTATGTATGCACTGAGTACGAGCAGCTTTCAGTTTCACTGTACATGTATAGTGACAATAAATGGCATATCTATCTATACATCACCCAACCACTGCCTACCATGTCCATCCAGTTGTACATTTAGCGCGGAAACATGCCCGTTGGCACACCGTGTCTCTCTACACACTAGGGACAAATTACAGAAGCCAATTAACCCACAAACCTGCATGTCGTTGAAGGTTGGAGTGTGGGAGGAAACCAGAGCACCCGGCGAAAACCCACGCAGTCACGGGGTGAACATACAAACTCTGTAGAGACAGCGCCCGTAGTCAGGATCGAACCCTCAGACTATCCTTGCCCAGACTTTGCTGGCTTTCCTTGCACTAAACATTATTCCCTTTATCATGTATATGTACTCTGTAAATGGCTCGATTGTAATCACGTATTGTCTTTCAGCTGACTGGTTAGCATGCAACAAAAGCTTTTCACTGTACCTCGGTACATGAGACAATAAACTAAACTGAAGTGAGCGTACATACCAATCCCATTTATCTGCATTCAACCCATTGCCTGAAGTGCCTTGGTGATGATGCATGTGCTTGGTTTAGATGTACCCTCCCTGTTTCCAGCGTACCTGCTTCCACCACCACCACCTCCTCAATTGGCAAGTTCCAACTGCTCTGTGTGAAATAAATTACCCTTCACGTCACCAACCTTATATCTTGCCTTCGTAGAAATGGAGATAATTTTGAATAATTCTTAATAAAGTATCATCCACAGGGTGTCACCGTCAGCGATGGCTGCCTTGTCTGCCTGTCTGTTCCTCTTGTTTGTTATTTTTTGTGTGTTTTAAAATGTTTGTGCTAATGTTCTCTGGTTTGTTTTATGTGGGGGGGGGGGAAACTTTTTTCAATCTCTTACCTTGCCGGAGAATGCGATTGTTTTCCGGATCGTATCGCTGGTCGCTCTGCGGCCAAACATAGAAAATAGGTGCCGGAGGAGGCCATTCGGCCCTTCGAGCCAGCACCGCCATTCATTGTGATCATGGCTGATCGTCCAAAATCAATAACCCGTGCCTGCCTTCTCCCCATATCCCTTGACTCCACTAGCCCCTAGAGCTCTATCTAACTCTCTCTTAAATCCATCCAGTGATTTGCCCTCTGTGGCAGGGATTTCTACAAATTCACAACTCTCTGGGTGAATAAGTTTTTTCTCACCTCAATCTTAAATGGCCTCCCCTTTATTCTAAGACTGTGGCCCCTGGTTCTGGACTCGCCCAACATTGGGAACGTTTATCCAGCATCATAGAGATGGCGGCCTCGCTCGAGACTGGCTTGGAGCCCCACCGCAGGGCCGTGGATTTACCTTCGGAGCCTGCCATCCCTTGCCTGGGATTGACTCTCCAACCGCGGCCCGTGGATTCCAACATCGAGGAGCTCGCAGTCTCGGGTAGAGACTGATTTCGGGAAGCTCCAAGGCACAAGAAGTTCGACCAACCCAGGGTCGAATCGCCTGGCGTGGGGAACTGAGATCCCCCCGATGTGGGAGCTTGATCACCCCGATGCAGAGGGCTCAACCGCCGGTTGCGGGAGCCGAACGACCCGTCAACGAAGGCTCGAGGCCCCGGACCGTGGGAGAGCAAAGAAGGGCATAGACTGAACTTTATTTCTGCCTTCTATCACAGTGAGGAATGTGGAGGAGTCACTGTGGTGGATGTTTATGTGGTGGAAGTGTATTTTGTGTGTTTTGTTGCTTTTTATTGGTATGACTGTATGGCAAATGAAATTCCTTGTATGCTGCAAAACATACTTGGCTAATAAACTATGATTATGATTATGAGAGGGATTAGCCATCAGGCATTGTGTATTGAACAATGACTGTCAGCCCAATAATGCCATGCATTTTTCATATATCACACACACACACACACACACACACACACACACACACTCACACACACACACACACACGCACACACGCACGCACGCACGCACGCACACACACACACACACACACACACACACACACACACACACACACACACACACACGGAGCAAACACACACACACACACGCATGCACACACACAGATACGGACACACACACACACACACACACACACACACACACACACACACACACACACACACACACACACACACACACACACACACACACACACACACACACACACACACACACGGAACACACACAAATCGTCCTTTAGCAATCAAGTTTTAGATAAAATTCACTCAAGTATTGTGCAAGAACTTTACCCCACACACACACAAAACTAATACAAGCCCAGTTCTAAACGAGAAAGAGAATTCTAAATTAATCCATCGCTTTGCCAACATTGCAGTGATGAAACAAATGATTCTGCAAACAGAACACGTTTCACAGCCCACCTTTCTCCTCTCCATTGAGGTCAGCAAAGACTCATCATTGGGTGGGGTGTTACAAAGTCTGTGGGTTTCTCACCCACCCAGTTTGGTTAAAATTCCCTCCAATGTGCCAATGAACACACAAGCCTTTTAGCTCAAGGAGGTTCATCAGGAAACAAGTGAAGAACGTGCATATGTAAAGGGGCAACACAGTAATAAAACTGAGACATTAATGCCCCTGTCCCACTTAGGAAACCTGAACGGAAACCTCTGGAGACTTTGCGCTCCACCCAAGGTTTCCGTGCGGTTCCCGGAGGTTTTTGTCAGTCTCCCTACCTGCTTCCACTACCTGCAACCTCCGGCAACCACCTGCAACCTCCAGAAACCACACAGAAACCTTGGGTGGGGCGCAAAGTCTCCAGAGGTTTCCGCTCAGGTTTCCTAAGTGGGACAGGGGCCTAAGTGTTGGAGTAACTCAAGGGGTCAGGCAGCATCGCTGGAGAACATGGATTGGTGACGTTTCAGGTCAGGATGTTTCTGCATGGCCCGCTGAGTTACTCCAGAACGTTGTGTCTTCTGCTGCAGAATGACATGTAGACGGTCCCATGGTGTTCACCACTGCTGAAATGGAGATAGTTTTGGGGATAAGACTCTAAATGTCGTTCCGTTTGATGCATGTATAGAGTGTATGGCCTGCTAGGCTTGTGATCTGCCTCAATGTACTTATATACCCCTGTAGTATGATTGTAATGAATTTAATGCAAAACAAAAGATTTCACTGAGGCACATGAGGCAACAAAGTACCATTGATACACTTTCACAACTTTGCTTCACGAATGACAAACACGGCCTCACCTTCCTTCAATCCCAGTCCGTAACCTCCTCTCACGCTCCTTCAAGACTTTAGTTAAGCCCTCACTCTTGGCCAAGATGTTTGTCAGCTGTCTCCTAAAGCGGCTGAAACATTGTACTGGAATGCAATCATTTGAAAGGTTCAGGGCACCTCATTAACATAGCATACACATTCAAAAGATAGACACAAAATGCAGGAATGACTCAGCGGGTCAGGCAACATCTCTAGAGAAAAGGAATAGGCGCCGTTTTGGGTGGAGACCCCTTTTACAGACTGCAGTTGGTCTAAAGAAGGGTTTCGACCCAAAACATCACCTATTCCTTTTCTCCAGAGATGCTGCCTGACCCGCTGAGTTGCTCCTGTATTTTTGTACCTATCATTGGTGTAAGCCAGCATCTGCAGTTCCTTCCTAAGGTCATCCGGACTGATGCTGTAGAGGTGTACAAAATCATGAGAGGAATAGACTCAGTAGACGCACCAGAGTCTCTTGCCCAGAGTAGGGGAATGGAGGACCAGAGGACATTGGTTCAAGTACAGGGCGGAAATATTTAATAGGTCATAAGGTCATAAAGGATAGGAGCAGAATTAGGCCATTTGGCCCATCAAGTCTACTCTGCCATTCAATCACGGCTGTTCTCTCTCTCCTAACCCCATTCTCCTGCCTTGTCCCCATAACCCCTGACATTTGTACTAACCAAGATTTTATCCGACAGATACCATCTCAATTCAATCTGTTATTGAGCACTTTTTACCAGTGCTGTAAACTGACATCGTCAAATGTGGAGCGACAAAGACCCTTAATGACTCTGAACAACATCCTTGCAAGAAGGGTCAGGCCAGCCCTGAACTGCTGCATGACCTTGGGCACACGACTATCACAGACTTCATTCACACAACAGCTTCGGTCCAGCTGCAAGTATGGCAGTGTCTCCAGATTTATCCTCAAGACAGGAAGCACTTACCAGCCTCGGCAGAACCTGGAGAACACCTGGAAGGAGAACAGAGGCTTCCCTTCACACCAAATGGCTTGAGGCCAAATATCTTTGATGTCCACTCTACTGCACACAGTGTGTCGACATCTGACAGTGGCAGCAGGAAAGACCTGTCTCGTGAATCACATCTGGCCCTTTGACTCTTCGACACAATTGATGGTGCAAGCATCTCCTCAGCAAGGTCATGGGCAATGCACTTAGGGAGCAGCAAGACCGCATGACAGCAGGGGAAAGAGATTCGAATAGAAACTCCATATTCTGCAAAAGGGCAGAGATACACAACATGGAAAATAACTATAGGAAAACAGTGAGATTTAAGTTACAATGGCTGGTGATTGTAGCCACTGGCGGCACGGTGGTGCAGCGGTAGAGTTGCTGCCTCACAGCGCCAGAGGCCTGGGTTCGATCCTGACTACGGGTGCTGTCTGTATGGAGTTTGTATGTTCGCCCTGTGACCGCGTGGGTTTTCTCCGGGTGCCTTGGTTTCCTCCCACACTCTGAAGACGTGCAGGTTTGTTGGTTAATTGGCTTGGCAGAATTGTAAATTGTCCCTAGTGTTTGTTGGATAGTGTTGGTGCGCTGGGATCGCTGGTTGGCACAGACTCGGTGGGCCGAAGGGCCTGTTTACGCACTGTATCTCTAAAGCAGTGGTTCCCAACGTGGAGCGTACGCCCCACAGGGGGGCAATTTGATTTTTAAGGGGGGCAATTGAGAGCGGCTGAGGAGGTCTGGGTCCAAATTTTCGATTTTTATTTTTTTGGATTTTCCATCAGGTAAACATATGTAATTTATGTTTCAGATGTTATTTTGAGTAAATAATTTTTTTTGGGTAAAAAAGGTCTTTATTGTGTAGTTATTACGTAATCCAAAGTATTGGCGTTTTAAGCTTCTTCAGCTGAAACGGAGTTCACTTTTTAAATGATAAGAATTATATATCACCACATGGGGGGGGGGGGCATCAGGATTTTAGAGGTGATTAGGTGGGGCATGGCCAAAAAAAGGTTGGGCACCACTGCTCTAAAGTAAACTTCTGAAAAATAATTTATTTCAAACAAAGATTTCTGCATGAAGCAATCATGGAACAATTGCTATTAATCGGGATTCCTTTTGGGGGAGAAATGCATAGAGTTTAATGCCCCTGTCCCACTTAGGAAACCTGAACGGAAACCCCTGGAGACTTTGTGCCCCACCCAAGGTTTCCGTGCAGTTCCCGGAGGTTTTCGTCAGTCTCCCTACCTGCTTCCACTACCTGCAACCACCTGCAACCTCCAGGAACCGCACGGAAACCTTGGGTGGGGCACAAAGTCTCCAGAGGTTTCCGTTCAAGTTTCCTAAGTGGAACAGGGGCAATAGAGTCATCAAAGGGCCCAATTCATCATGGGGACCAAGATGTCCCATCAACACTAGTCCCATTCACCCACATCCCTCTAAACCTTTCCTATCCATGCACCTGCCCAAATGTTGTTATAGTCCCAGCCTCAACTACCTCCTCTGGCAGCTCGTTCCATACACCCACCACCTTCCGTGGTTACCCGGTTGAATCGTCCCTCTCATCTCAAACCCATGGCCTCTGGTTCTCGATTCCCCAACCCTTGATCTCATCATGATTTTGCACACTTCTGTAAGAGCATCCCTCCAGCCTCATGTGGAGTGTAATTCATGGAGAATGTATTTTACACTTTCCAGCCCAACCCATAGCTTGTAAATGCAAACTTCCAGGAGTGCTGGGAAGTCTCACCACATCTAGGCTTTGATGGCTGTTGCCGATTTTAAAATGTTTCTTGTATTATAGCAGTTACTTGATCTCAAGACTACTTTCCCCTCAGCTGAAAACATCTTTGAGCTCACGAGAAGCAGGAGCGAACTGTATTTTTTCTTTTGTTATTCTTGTGACAGACTTTTGAAGAATGGGACATAAAATATTGTGTGCAGGAAGGAACTGCAGATGCTGGTTTAGACCGAAGATAGACACAAAATGCTGGAGTTACTCAGTGGGACAGGCAGCATCTCTGGAGAGAAGGAGTGGGTGATGTTTCAACCCGAAACGTCACCCATTCCGAAACGTCACCTATTCCTTCTCTGCAGAGATGCTGCCTGAACCGCTGAGCTTCTTGTGTCGATCATAAAATATTGTAGTTCCCACTCTCTGCACAAATTGATCAGGAGCCTTGTGCCTCTGGAGATGTACTCAACTTCAAGAGATGTGAAGATGATGTTTCCACAAGTGAGACAGTCTAGGACCAGAAGCCAGAGCCTCAGAATAAAAGGTTGTACCTTTAGAAAGATGTGATGGAATTCCTTCAGTCAGAGGGTGGTGAATCTGTGGATTTTTTGCCACAGACTACAATGATCCCAAGTCAATGCGTATTTATAAAGCAAAGATTGACAGATTCTTGATTAGTACGGGTGTCAGTGCTTATGGGGAGAAGGCAGGAGAATGGGGTTGAGAGGGAGAGATAGATCAGCCATGATTGAATGACGGAGTAGACTTGATGGGCCGAATGGCCTAATTCAGCTCCTAGAACTTATGAACCTATTTCAGGTAACTCAATTTCCACAATTAATCATCACAGTCAATAATAAGACTCTAAAGAATGCAAAATGTTCTGAAGATACATATTTTGTTTTACTCACCAGGCCTTTGTTATTTTTGCAGTGAAACCTGTGCATGCTAACCACTACCGTTATTTAAAATCATTGCCCACACACGACTGTGCTTCTAAAAGAGGTTGTGTCTAAGTTCAATTGCCTTTGTTGAAGAGAGCCTTTGATATCTTGGGATCGGGATTCTGGGCAGACTTGATAATTGCATCCTGGAATCTTGTAACCCACCCTATGTCAGTGGTCTTTCCTTGAAGGCAGTAACATCAAAACAAAACAAAAATCAATCTTCTGCAGGTTAATTCCTGCATATGGTCTCAGATGAAGTAATTATGATTGTAAACCAGCAGCTGTTATCCTTCAATGCGACTCATAACACTGGTTCTGGAGTAGATGCAAAATGCTGGAGTAACTCAGTGGGACAGGTAGCAACTTTGGAGAGAAGGGATAGGCGACGTTTCGGGTCGAGATCCTTCCCCAGTGATTATAGCGGCTCTATAATGATGAACACAAAAAGCTACAAAAACTGTGCTAAGTGACGATGTTACAATGCCAAACCACTCCCTCGTACAAGCTGAAATCAGTACATCATTTACAAGAATTCCACTGGGGTGACCTCTTCAAATATGTTCCTCCAGGAATTTGGTGACAGCTGTTAAGATGGATAGATTTTTCCAGCCTTCATAGTTACTGCAGTGAGAATACAATGGATTGGTCAGTGTTGTACTGACAACAGAATTGAATGTTCAGTTTCTTTGAACGGTTCCTGTAGTTGAACCTGAAGCTGTAAAATAATACAAATTTCAGATAGAGTTGTTGAAAATAACAAGTAGTGTTCTGTGACGATTCTCGTTTATTTAAACTTTCTTCGGAGGGAACGGTTTGAATCCTCTGACAGGTTTGACGTGGGCCTCAAAACTGCAAAAAAATCCCAACTCTTGCCGACAGTGGAATGTTGCAAACCTTGCGTGAAGTCTTTGAAAGTTTACTTGAGAAGTCTTATTGCAAGACGTTAGGTTTCTGAAGCCCGACTTGATGTTTAATCGTGAGTCGCTATTCAGGTTGAAATGCAAACCTCAATAAATAACTTTGCAGAAATTTGTATCAAAAAACGATACAAAACGTCTCATAAACTGCATCCGTTTTAAATTTGAAAGAAGGGAAATAAAATGTTAGATGTTTGATCGCTTTCACAAGATAGAATGGTGTGATGTATACGCAAAAAACACAGGGTCGATTAACGCACCATGAGCTGGTACCTATTTATTTATTCAGGCACAACTGCTAACATTTTTTTTGGTTGACTTCTTCAAAGAAATTGCAAGTTCAAGGGGAACATATACTCAAGGGCCAAGAATCAACAGTTCCATTCATTGTGTGTCGACATGGTCAAGGTTATGTACAGCTCGTTATGTGCCACTTGAGTTTTTATTACCAGCCACCCCCTTTACAATCAGTTTCCACTTGGAATGGGGTGAAGTCTGTTAAAAGTCATTCCAACTTCTCGTATCTGTAAACCATTTTAATTATAAATAAATGCAAGCAAATGAGACGCATTGAAGAATTTTCCAAACTGCTCCTTGACATCTGGAAGGCTCGTTCAGCGGGACATCGCCCCAAGGCTTGTCGGTTGTCGTCACCAGTTATCTGTCCGAAGGCTCATCGGTCAGTGGGACCAGTAACCCACCCAAAGGCTCGTTGCACAGTGTAATCGGGGGAGAAGCTGGAAATGTCGAATGCAAGGAGCAAGGGCTCGCAGAGGGACACAAAGATGGCCGGGAGAGGAAAGGAAAGGAGAGGAGAGGAGTGGAGAGGAGTGGAGAGGAGTGAAGAGGAGTGAAGTGAAGAGGAGAGGAGGAGAGGAGATGGGAGGGGGAGGGGAGGAGATGGGAGGAGAGGAGAAGGGAGGAGAGGAGAGGAGAGGAGAGGAGAGGAGAGGAGAGGAGAGGGGAGGGGAGGGGAGGGGAGGGGAGGGGAGGGGAGGGGAGGAGGGGAGGGGAGGGGAGAGGAGGGGAGGGGAGGGGAGGGGAGGGGAGGGGAGGGAGAGGAGAGGAGAGGGAGGCGGAGGGGGAGGAGGAGGAGAGGAGAGGAGAGGAGAGGAGAGGGGAGGAGGAGATGGGTAGGGGAGAGGAGTGGTGAGGAGAGGGGGGAGGAGGGGAGGAGAGGAGAGGGGAGATGAGGGGAGGAGAGGAGAGATGAGTAGAGGAGAGGAGAGGAGGAGAGGAGAGGAGAGGAGAGGAGAGATGAGGAGAGGGACAACGGTTTACCTGAACTGCTCCAGTACATTGAGCGAGCAGGTCGACTGGACCTTGGACTTTGTATAACGGCGCCACAAATGGCAGCACCAACATGTGTAATATATGCAAAAATAATGTCACGGTGCAGTTGCATTTGTGACATATATAAAGCCCCATCGAACCATTGTCAACATATTTGATTGTGAACTGCATTGGGCAACTCTTGCACTAAGTTCAGGTGGCATTTTCTTAACGTTGAGATGGGTCTTAGCTGTTGGTCTTATCACCATGCCCACACACACTGTCCACTCTGGTAGAATGCAGAACACAAACAGTACAGAAACTCTCGGCAAATCACTGAGCACAAATGGGGTAGAGTGTTCACATCGTGGCCCTGTTTCCACCAGTCTTTCCACCACCATGCACAAGAAGCAACAAGACGGACACCATTGTATGCAGCTCTAGCTGAACAACGTCTAATCTTGTGTGTGGACTCGACAAGAAGAAGGCTGAGCAAAAATAAAGATCAAACTATCCTGAATGATAGCATGTAACAAACAAGCGTTTGACTGTACCTCGGTACACGTGACAATAAAGGACCATTGAATCATTTAACCATTTACAAATAACACATCTCCATCTAATATACTAGTCGAACAAAGCCACAGTCCTGTTGCACACACTTCCTCACCACCTTTGATTGTGATTAGCTTAGCTGACTGGGAAACAAGGCCAAGAGCTGTGTCTGATCAGTTGGCTCATCTCCCAGAGTGAAACTTAGTACCTCACCAACATGTGTATCAGTGATCAGAGGAGGAAAGTCTAACACTAGGGTCCCAGATACCCATTGCCTGGTAGGAGTTGTGATGGCAATGTCAAAGATATTTTCTAAACACTGCCAGATCCCCCAGGGCCGTACATGACCACGTCTGCAAGGGACTCATTAATTGCCCAATTTGCAGTTAAACTTTTTTTGGGCAACACAAGCTTACACAATTCCCACAAGGTATATCATGTTCCATCTTTTGTGAAGAGAACTCGTGGTATTGCTGTTTTGTCTGAGTCAACCTCGTTAGTCAAAGCATGTAGTCCGTGCTCGGACCCAGGGCTGTCGTGCTTCTCGTATGTACATGGTAACACACGGTAAATTATATACACTAGAGATGCTTCTCTTTAATATTTCAATAGTTGCTATCTGGTAGCAGCTCCAGTTTAAAAGAGAAGGGTCTACATGATAAAGAGATCTGAAACTAAGACAGAAATATTCTGGCACTTTAGACCTTAGAGATACCGCCTCCAAAACAGGCCCTTCGGCCCACCGAGTCCGTACTGACCGGTGACTGGCTCTCTGGCGCTGTGAGGCAGCAACTCTACCGCTGCGCCACCGTGCTGCACCTTGAATTTGAGGCCAGGCATCTGTTTTCACCATAAGGGACAAGTATAAAGAGACAATTCAAGGCATCCTGGTTATGTACAATCCTAGTGCACATGCTCATATCTTCTGAAGCAGAGACCAACGCACAATAAACGCTTGTGACTCCCAAAGCAACCCTGCTGGGCTATTTGTTACATGTGTCATTTTCCCAGTAAGACAATAAGTAGAGACAGTGCTCTCTGTAAAATGGATATAAAACACTTCATGGCGTGACTTCAACTGGAGTGATCACTAATGCTTCAATCAATATGTGGATGCACAAGAGACTGCTGATGCTGGAATCTGGACCAAACTACAAACTGCTGGGGAAACTCAGGGGTCAGGCAGCATCTGTGGGGATTGGGGTAGAGGGGGAAATAATTGTTGACATTTTGGGGTCGAGATCTCATTCACGTTACAGTTGCTGCCCGAGGAAAAATTAAAGGAAAATAAACCCCCCACAAATTATAACAAATAGTTACTTAAAACAACAAATTATTTTTCACGTAGAATTTAGCAGCGAACTGCAGATGCTGGTTTAATCCGAAGATAGACACAAAATGCCAGGGAAACTCAGCGGGACAAGCAACATCTCAGGAAAGAAGGAATGGGTGACGTTTCCAGTCGAGACTCTTCTTCAGACTGAGAGTCAGGGGAGAGGGAGACTAGAGATATGAAGATGGACATGGTACGATTTAATGGACGGTATGCAAAAGGCCAAATCCCTAGGCAGGACCAACACAGTGTAGGGTTGTTGTAGAGTAGAGGGATCTAGGAGTGCAGGTATATAGTTACTTGAAAGTGGTGTCACATCTGGATAGGGTTTTTGGTACATTGGCCTTCATCAGTCAGGGCTTTGAGTGTAGAAGTTGGGATGTTATGTTAGAGTTGCACAAGAAATTGCCGAGGCTGCATGTGGAGTATTGTGTTCAGTTTTGGTCACCCTGCTAAGGGAAGGGTTTTGTTAAGCTGGAAAGAGTGCAAAGATTTACGAGGATGTGTAGGCCAGAACTATGGGGAGACGACAGATGGCGCAATGGGCTAAGTGTTCGGCTGGCGACCGGAAGGTAGCCGGTTCGAATCCCGCTTGGAGTGCATACTGTCGTTGTGTCCTTGGGGCAAGACACTTCACCCACCTTTGCCTGTGTGTAAATGTAATGTAATTATGTGAAGCACTTTGGGGTCAATGCAAGTTGACTAAAAATGTACTATATAAATAAGATTAAATTAAAAAAGTTGGGCAGGCGAGGACGTTATTTCTTGGAGCGTACGAGACTGAGGGGGTGATCTTCTAGAGGGGTGTTGGATCATGAGGGGAATAGATAGGATGAATGCACAGAGTCTTTAACCAGAATAGGAGGATCAAGAACAAGAGAACATAGGTTTAAGGTGAGAGGAGAAAGATTTAATAGGAACTTGAGGGGCATGTTTTTCCAAAAGGGTGGTTGATATATGGAACGTGCTGGCAGAGGTTATTGGCGCAAGTACATCACAACATTCGAAAGACACTTGGACAGGTACATGGATAAATGAAATGGGCCAAATATGGGAAGGTGGAACCAATATAGATGGGGCATTTTGGCCAGCATGGGAAAGTTGGGCCGAAGGGCCTGTTTTCATACAGTATAGCCCTATGAACCAATTGATTATTTCAGATGCATGTAAAAGATCTGGTTTCCTCTGCCTGGTTTTCTGGCCAATATTTCCCTCCCGACTGACAGATTAGCTGGTCATTATCACAGTGAGATCAATGTGTATCTAATTAGCTTACAGTGTTTCCCTCATTACATTCAACTCCACACTTTAAACAGAGTTCACTTCCTGTAAATCAAAGCACTTTTGGCATCAAGAACAGAGTTCTGTTGTCTCGACTTTCAAAGCATATCAAGAGTACTATGTTTACACACAGTATCTGGTGTGCTGCCGCAAGTAACACATTTAATTGTTCCATTTCAGCGCACGTGACAATAAAACACTCCTGAGATGGGAATTTTGTGAAGGATGAATGGACTTGCTAATACAATTATGAGGGGCATAAAGATAGGGTAGACAGTCAGAACCATTTTCCCAGGGTGGATAGATCAAGGACTAGAGAGCATAACTTTAAGGTGATTGAGGCAAAGTTTTACATGAAATGTACCGGACAAGTTTTTTTTTTTACATGGAGCATGGTTTGTTTTCCAAACAAAAAAACAGGACTTTTCACAAGATATTAGTTCCAGCAGCATTCCATATTATATCAACTTTGATTTCATTGTAAGTTTAAAAGAGCTATTAAAAGCTGCACCAGAACACAGCGCTGAAATGTTAAACCTTCGTCTTGCTGTAAAAAGAAATTATTCAAAAAGGAATTTGATTCTTCACTTAAAGTTTCCATGTAAAATGGTCCCACCAATAGTTAAAGGGCCTGTCCCACTTACGCAATTTTTTCGGCGACTTGCCCCTGAAGTCTCTGAAAGTTTTCAACATTTTGAAAATCCAGCGGCGACCAGAAAAAGGTACAACTTTTGGGCGACTACTCACGTGTCGACATGTCACGGGGTGACGACTGTATGGTTGAGAGTAGTCGCCCAAAGAGTCGCACCTTTTTCTGGGTCACCGCTGGATTTTCAACATGTTGAAATTTTTCGGCAACCTGCTGCGACTATGACGGGTGCCGGCAAGTCACCAAAAAAATCATGTAAGTGGGACAGGCCCTTTATTGATGCCGTTATGATGGATTTATTACAAAATGTCTTCTTAGCATTACAAAACAGTGCAGCCATCAAGTCCAAGATTTGTCATGCCAAATCCTTTCTTTAGCCCAACAATATGCCCGTGTATTGTTTAGTGTATAGTTACAGCACGAAAACAGGCGCTTTGGTCTACCCAGTCTGTGCAAACCGGTGATCCCTGCACACTTACAATAGGGACAATTTACAAATATACCATAGCATAATTAACCTACAAACCGGTACGTCTTTGGAATGTGGGAGGAAACTGGAGCACCCGGAGAAAACCCACGCGGGTCATGGGGAGAAGGTACAGTCTCCATTCAGACAGTGCCCGTAGTCGGGATCGAACCTGGGTCCATGAGGCAGCAGCTATCACATAGACAGCTCCCATCCTGCGTTTGGACTGTTCGACCTGCTGCCCTCTGGAAGGCGCTATAGGTGCATCAAATCCAGGACAAACAGACTCAGGAATAGTTGCTTTCCGAGAATTATATCTACTATAAAGTCAAATTCACACATGCACTGACTACACCGCCCAACACGGACTTCCATCTGTATATATGTATATATGTATGTAGCGCCGCAGAATTTGTGCACCTATTCCCCCCCCCCATCTCCCTTCTGTTTTTTGTTTTTTCTATTTCTTGTTTTTTGTGCTAAATTGTATGTATGCACTGAGTAAAGCAGCTTTCAGTTTCACTGTACAGTATAGTGACAATAAGGTAATATCTATATCTAGAACAGTACCAGTAGCAGGCCTTTGGTCCACAATGTCTGTGTTGAACACAAAGCCAAGAGAAACTAAGGTAAACTATTCTCCTCTGCAGGCATATCTCCCCATTCCCTGCATATCCATGTGCCTATCTAAATGTTTCTTAAATACCACAATGGCATCTGCCTCCACCACCACCCCTGTGAGCACAATCTAGGCACTCGCCACCTTCTGTGTAAAACACGTCCCACGCACATCTCCTTTAATCTTTGCCCCTCTCACCTCAAAGTTATGCCCACTAGTCTATGACAATTCCACCCTACAACTGTCTACCTTATCTCATAATTTTACACACTTCTATCAGGTCTCGACCCGAAACATCACCCATTCCTTCTCTCCAGAGATGCTGCCTGTCCCGCTGAGTTACTCCAGCATTCTGTGTCTATCTTTGGTCTCCCCTCAACCTGCGGCGTTCTAGAGAATCCAATCCAAGTTGTTCAACACTCTGTAAAAATAGAAGCTCAACGTGTTGTATATTCAGGATATAATAGTCTATGAGATTGAGTTTGCAGGATGATTTAGTTCAAACAAACCATTGGTTGAAGAAGGTACACAAAAATGCTGGAGAAACTCAGCGGGTGCAGCAGCATCAATGGAGCGAAGGAAATAGGCAACGTTTCGGGCCGAAACCCTTCTTCAGACTGGCTGAAGAAACCTGAGAGCAGTGTTCGAATTGCAATGGGCCAGAGGTAGATTATTGAGAACATTTTTTATTGTATTCTCACGAGAAGGCTATAAATACGTGGTTTACGAGTTCTCAACAGCGTTTGAGAACTTAAAGGAACCAACGATGTGTTCTCCAGTGTAAATTAATGACCAGCCGTTGCAACTCATACCCTGAAACTGAAGAAGATGCCAAATGTCGGGCTCTCCAAGGCTGACGTGTGGTTAATGTGCCACACACTGTATTTAGATTTTACAGCAAGAACGCGCACTTAGTTCTCACAATGGGTTTTTGTAAAGGATCAAAGACAAAGCATTGAACAGGAGCATTATCGGACAGAGGTTTCATTGCTACTCTGCAATCCAATCATCGCTGATCTGTTTTTTTTTATGGCTATTGGCAGATCAGTTTCCCTCTTGGGATAAATAAAGTTCTATCGTATCGTATGGTAAATTCACAGCCCATATTAGAATGCCATCACGCCAACTGCTCCAGCTTCCTGGGCAAGAGCTCTCCCGGCAAGTGGTGGGAAGTCTGGCAGATGGTGACTGACTGCCAGCAATAGCTTAGGGGCAGGGGCAGCCAAGGTCCAGCCACTTCTCCCCTCCCTCAGGCACTGCCCTCCATCACTGCCTTGCTAGCTTGGTGTGGAATGAATCTCAACATCAGAAGGGTGGGCGGCAAAATGGTAATGTTCCTCATCTTTTTTTCACACCGAGAGTTGTGAGTCTGTGGAATTCTGTGGACTGCAACAACCAGGTTCAGGAATAGCTACTTCCCCACAGCCACCAGGCTATTAAACTTGGCCAGGACAAAACTCTGAACATTAATAGCCCATTATCTGTTATTTGCTCAGTTTATTTATGCATGAGTGTATATATTTATATTATGGTATATAGACACACTGATCTGTTTTGTAGTCAATGCCTACTATGTTCTGTTGTGCTGAAGCAAAGCAACAATTTCATTGTCCTATCAGGGACACATGACAATAAACTCTCTTGAATCTTGAATCTGTGGAATTCTCTGCCTCAGGGGGCGGTGGAGGCCGGTTCTCTGGATGTTTTCAAGAGAGAGCTAGATAGGGCTCTTAAAGATAGCGGAGTCAGGGGATATGGGGAGAAGGCAGGAACGGGGTACTGATTGGGGATGATCAGCCATGATCACATTGAATGGCGATGTTGGCTGGAAGGGCCGAATGGCCTCTACTCCTGCACCTATTGTCTATTGACACACAACAATGTGGACGTGCCTTCATTGTGGAGACTGCAGCGTGCATTAACACCACACTCCGTCTCCCCGCGGATAGTTTGGGAGAACAATCAATGCTGACCTTGCACACGGTGACCATGTCCCAACGGGTAAATTAGAATAAAAACACCAGTGTTTAAAAACCTCCATCAGCAGCAGTTTCTTGTACTTTACTAGGAATGAGCTGACAGCTTTATAATTCCAGATGAAATGTGACTCTTGGGAAAGGAGCTCTCTGGGCTGTGAGAGGGTGAATGTTTAAGTGTGCTGTGCTGTGCCCCGCTGCAGTTTACGTTCATTTATTAAACTGCTCACATTCTGTTTTTGTTGCATCGTTACTGATGCAGGTTGTGGCCAATCTCTTGCACTGTCATTTGAACATTCCCCTGAGGGTGACCTTGCCGATCACTTTCCCGGCGAGTCCCGGCCGTTCCCCGGCACCAGGCTTGCCTCGTCTCGCCTGCCATGGAAACCGGGAGAGGGAGCGGCCAAGCCCGGCCCCTTCCCACCCCCGTAGACCGGGAACCAGAGATGAGGGTGGAGAGTGTAGGAAGGAACTGCAGATGCTGGTTTACACTGAAGATAGACACAAAATGCTGGAGTAACTCAGCGGGACAGGCAGCATCGCTGGAGAGAAGGAATGGGTGACTTTTTGGGTCGAGTCCTTACTTCAGACTCTCGATCCGAAACATCGCTCATTCCTTCCCTCCGGAGATGCTGCCTGTTCCAGTATTTTGTGTCTATCCAAGCAAGTGATAGGTGGATACAGGTGAGGGGGGGTTTCGATTGGAAAGCAGAGATGAAAGCAGAGAGCCTTATGAAGAAAGACTGGATAGACTTGGTTTATACTCTCTAGAATTTAGAAGATTGAGGGGGGATCTTATAGAAACTTACAAAATTCTTAAGGGGTTGGACAGGCTAGATGCAGGAAGATTGTTCCCGATGTTAGGGAAGTCCAGGACAAGGGGGGTCACAGCTTAAGGATAAGGGGGAAATCCTTTAAAACCGAGATGAGAAGAACTTTTTTCACAGAGAGTGGTGAATCTCTGGAACTCTCTGCCACAGAAGGTAGTTGAGGCCAGTCCATTGGCTATATTTAAGAGGGAGTTAGATGTGGCCCTTGTGGCTAAGGGGATCAGGGGGTATGGAGAGAAGGCAGGTACGGGATACTGAGTTGGATGATCAGCCATGATCATATTGAATGGCGGTGCAGGCTCGAAGGGCCGAATGGCCTGCTCCTGCACCTAATTTCTATGTTTCTATGTTTCTATGAGAATCAGAAAATGTGTGTGAGGCAGGGCGAGAGGAGACACGGAATGTGAAGCCAGAGGAGAGGATACAGGTGGAAGGGAATGGGAGAATAGTGGGAGAAATAGTTGGGATGCAGGGAAGAGAGGCAGGAGGAAGAAGTGTTGATGGTTAGTTGCCTAAAGTTGGAGATTTCACACTAGTTAGTTTTCTTTTATATATTGAACTTCTCTCCCTAAACTTTGAGATCCTTAGAAAATTCCAAAACCTTTAACATCTTAGTTTAGTTTAGTTTAGAATTACAGCATGGAAACAGTCCCCGCGATTCCCCACACATTACACACACTAGGGTCAATGTTTACATTTACACCAAACCAATTAACATAAAAACCTGCGCATCTTTGGAGTGTGGGAGGAAACCGAAGATCTTGGAGAAAATCCATGCAGGTCACGGGGAGAACGTGCAAACTCTGTACAGACAGCACCCGTAGTCAGGGTCAAACCCGGGTCTCTGGTGCCATAAGGCAGCAACTCTACCGCTGCACCACCATGCCGCTAAGCGTTTAATGTTGTAACTAGTGTGATTGCTGTTATAATGTGGGATAAACATTTCGAAGAGATTTCATCTAGTAGCTGGGTACAATGTGGTGAAAAATTCAAGATTGGTTTTAAGAATTACAGCTTTCCTGGAGTTTAGTTGCTTTTTGGAAATTACAAATTTATCAGCTTTATCAGCATAATCCTGCTCCAATTTTTTCTGCATTTGCAAGATGTCCTTGTTTGCAATAAATAAAGAAATGCCAGCCCCTGGAAGTTAGTTTGTTCAGTATTGAGTTCAGGCAGGTGTCAATATAAGGTTGCAAGGAGTTTTTGCATTGTGCTCTTACCTTAAGATACAGGATCTGAATCAGGCCATATGGCAAGTTGAGTCTGCACTGCCATTCGATCATGGCTGATCTACTTTTCCACTCAAACCTCTCCTCCCAGTAATGTCTGACGCTCTAAAGGGCCTGTCCCACGAGCATGTGACTGCATGCGGCGAGCGCGACCTAACGTGGTCACTTGAGCCGTACGGCCTCGCGGGGCCGGTCCCACTTCGATCGCCGGAGCCGTATGGAGTTGTGCGGAGCTGGTCCCGACATCGCGTGGGGCTCCGAAAAACTGACCGTGTTCAAATATTCTGCGCGGCAACGGCCTGCCGGCCCGCAGCCGCCTCAACACCGTACGCACCGCCTCGACGGGCGCGTGCGCAGCGTCTCGATGCCGTACGCAGCGTCTTGATGCTGTACGCAGCGTCTTGATGCTCTACGTCACGCGCGAACTTCCCGCCAACCACGTGTAATTCACGTCACTCACTCGACCTCCGCACGACCTCCGCTTCCGGTTTGGTTGCACTCGCCGCATGCAGGTCGCATGCCCGTGGGACAGGCCCTTTACTAATCAAGACCCTGTCAATCTCTACCTGGAAAAATACCCAATAGTTTGCCTCCACTGCCGTCTGTGGCAATGAATTCCACAGATTCACCACCCTCTGGCTGAAGAAATTCCTCCTCATCTCCATTCTAAAGGTACGACCATCTGGCCCGAGACTCTCCCACTAGTGGCAACATCCTCTCCACATCCACTCTATCCAGGCCTTTCACTATTCAGTCATGTCACAATGAGATCCCCCCTCATCCTTCAAAAACTCCAGCGTGTACATGCCCGGTGCCGTCAATCGCTCATCATACGCTAACCCACTCATCCCTGGGATCATTCACGTACACCTCCTCTTGACCCTCTCTAATGCCAGCATTTCCTTCCTCAGATAGGGCATGCAAAACTGCTCACAATACTCCAGATTCTGTCTGACTAGTATCTTATAAAGCCTTAGCCTTACATGCTAGTTTTTGTATTGTGCTCTCAGAATGAATTCTGGCATTACATTTGCCTTCTTATAGATTAGATCTGGGAAAAATACAGTAAAGTTGAAACTGGGTAAAAGACAGCACAGGAGCAACCCGCAGCTCTGGGAGTGCCCACAGTTTGTGGATGGTCCTGCACAATGCACATGACCAGCAACAATGCTAAGACAGGGGAACACTGCACTCATCTGTTTTAATATCACACAGCCACACAAATACCAGTCCCCTTACATCTCGAGTTTACTCGAGTGTTTAGCAATTTTGCCAATGATTCCCCTGCCTGTGGCGTTAGCTGCGAATTGCTCATTCCATCTGACTTGTGCCCACAGCTGTTAACTGCTGACTTCATTCAGTCGCTGACAAGCGCTGTACTCTTGAATCCTCATCTCCCTGATTAAAGGCCATGCCTGGTAGCCGTGTCATGGACTGTACATCAGAGGAGATGTGCAGCCAACCTGAAAGGCAGGTGATACTGAGCCAGACTGACAAGCAGACTTCAACAGGACTACACAGGTAACTAACAGAACAGAAATAAGGGTATTGAAGTATGAAAACGCACATCTCCAGTTTTTTCCCAGCGGTTATCAGGCAACTGAACCACCCTACCACAACTAGAGAGCAGTGTGCTGAACTCCAGTGCTATCTATTGTTCAAGAAGGAACTGCAGATGCTGGAAAAATCGAAGGTAGACAAAAATGCTGGTGAAACTCAGCGGGTGAGGCAGCATCTATGGAGCGAAGGAAAGAGGCAACGTTTTGGGCTGAAACCCTTGAGGTTGGCTATTTCCTTCGCTCCATAGATGCTGCCTCACCCGCTGAGTTTCTCCAGTACAATCTACCTCATTGGTGACCCTCGGACTATCCTTGATTGGACTTTGCTGGCTTTACCTTGCATTAAACGTTATTCCCTTATCATGTATCTATACACTGTAAATGGCTCTATTGTAATCATGCATTGTCTTTCTGCTGACTGGTTAGCACGCAACAAAAGCTTTTCACTGTTCCTTGGTACACGTGACAATAAACTAAACGGAAACTGAAACTGATCTTGTACCACGAGGTTCAAGATGGTATATTATTTTGATGGCTTAGTTTAGATATACAGCATGGAAACAGGCCCTTCAGCCCACCGAGTTCACACCGACCAGCAATGACCCTGTACACTAGTTCTATCCCACAAACACTAGGGACTGAAAAACCTGCATGTCTTTAGAATGTGGGAGGAAACCGGAACATCCGAGGAAAACCCACATGGTCACAGGGTAAACGTACAAACTCTGTACAGACAGCAACCGTGGTCAGGATCGAATCTGGACTTTAGAAGGATGAGAGGATATCTTATTGAAACATATAAGATTATTAAGGGTTTGGACACGCTAGAGGCAAGAAACATGTTCCCGATGTTGGGGGAGTCCAGAACCAGGGGCCACAGTTTAAGAATATGGGGTAAGCCATTTAGAATAGAGACGAGGAAACACTTTTTCTCACAGAGGGTTGTGAGTCTGTGGAATTCTCTGCCTCAGAGGGCAGTGGAGGCAGGTTCTCTGGATACTTTCAAGAGAGAGCTAGATAGGGCTCTTAAAGATAGCGGAGTCAGGGGATATGGGGAGAAGGCAGGAACGGGGTACTGATTGGGGATGATTAGCCATGATCACATTGAATGGCGGTGCTGGCTCGAAGGGCCGAATGGCCTACTCCTGCACCTATTGTCTATTGTCTACTGTCTATGAACCCGGGTCTCGGATAGGACATAGATAGGTGCATAAATAGGACAGGTTTGGGGGGATATGGACCAAACGTGGGCAGGTGGGACTAGTGTAGCTGGGACATGGTGGCCAGCATGGGCAAGTTTTGTCCGAAGGGCCTGTTTACACGCTGTATGACTGTATAACATCAGTCACTAAAGCTCTTCATAAAAAGAGGACAAGAAGGCAAAAGCGATATGGATTTCAAATGGACCTCCCTCACAGCCGTGGCCCCGACACAGTGTCGAGCTGCCAGTGTGGAATGCACACAGTGGATTCACTTTTCAGTCATTTTCCACTTATTTAATTAATGGAGCAAGAGAACGGAGGAGTAATTGTAATAAAACCAGAGCTTGCACTTTATGCAGGGCCAGCAATGACCTTAAATTAATGCTCGATCATGGGTCATTATTTATTTTTGACGTGTGTGGTCAGTGTTGTGATTGAAAGCATTTGTCGGCACTGGGCCTGTACTCGCTGGAACTTAGAAGAATGAGGGGGGATCTCGTTGAAACATACAGAATAGTGAAAGACCTGGAAAGAGTGGACGTGGAGAGGATGTTTCCACCAGTGGGAGAGTCTAGGACTAGAGGTCACAGCCTCAGAATAAAAGGACGTTCTTTTAGGGAGGAGATGAGGAGGAACTTCTTCAGTCAGAGGGTGGTGAATCTGTGGAATTCTTTCCCACAAACGGCTGTGGAGGTCAAGTCAGTGGATATATTTTGACCGTGCCTGAGACTTTGCTTCTGTTTTTGGTGTTTTTGATGTTTCTTTATTTTACATGTCTTTTCCTACTATTTCTTTTGATTGGTATTTTTGGTGTGTATTAACTTTTTTTTGTCAATGAGCAATTGATGTACAACACTTTGTTGCAACTATGTTTGTTTTTAAAGTGCTCTATAAATAAAATTATTATTATTATTATTATTATATTTAAGGCAGAGATAGATAGATTCTTGATTAGTACGGGTGTCAGGAGTTATGGGGAGAAGGCAGGAGAATGGGGTTAGGAGGGAGAGATTGATCAGCCATGATTGAATGGCGGAGCAGAATTGATGGGCTCTTAAAGAAAGCGGAGTCAAGGGATATGGGGAGAAGGCAGGAATGGGGTACTAATTGTGAATGATCAGCCATGATCACAGTGAACAGCGGTGCTGGCTCGAAGGGCCGAATGGCCTACTCCTGCACCTATTGTCTATTTCAGAGTTTTCTACTCGGGAATATATAAACTGTGAGTATTCACTATATCCATTCCCTGCACGATCTTGTACCCCTTAAGAAGGACACCAATGCTACAAACATGAAAGTCCCCGCCTATCCAACCTCTTCCTACATCCAAAGCCCATCAGTCCAGGTAACATCTTGCTGAATCTCTTCTGTTAATTCAGTTCCTTTTACTGTGAGATCTGAGAGCAAATTGGTCAACTAATAGTGAATACAACTTTAGTTCTGTTAGCTCATGCTAAAAATAAATTCTGCATCAAAGAAATGGCAAGAAATAGTGGCTGAATAAATGACAGGAGGACTTTTTACTTTTCATCAGAGAATTGCCTCACTTGCTGGAAATTAAATTGGTTACGAGACTAATCGTCACTGATCCCTACAAGAAAACACGATAATAATTCGACCCCATGCAGTGCACAGGAGCCCGGAACACCATCCAGGCACAATTTCACAGTCGTTTTGCAAACGATTAAATAGTCTTATGTACAGCAAGATGAAATAATTATCTGCTCCGTTCTGAATCAAAGGCCAATTGCATCATTTCAAAATATTACATGTTCTGTGAGTGTTGATTATTTTTTATCAGGATCGTGAGATTTAAAAAAAGTTTTGATTCCAATGCTCCCCAATCCTCTAGACTTCAACACAAAAATAGTCTTACATCCAAGTTCAAGTTACATCTATTGTCACATACACCAATTGGTGCAGTGAAATATGAGTTGCCATGCAGCCACACCAATAAGATAAACACCACACTATAGAATGTAACATGAGCCAAGCCAACAATGAGACTTCCTTATCATATGATGGGTGAGATTTTAAAATAAGCCCCCATATATATGCATTCTAAGGAAGGTGTAAAATAACCCCAAAACTCAATTGAAAATAATCTGCAAATGGATATAGTGATTTGTCCAAAAATAAAAGTGTTGGAGTAACTCAGTGGGTCAAGCAGCATCTCTGGAGAACATGGACAGGCATTGTGTTGAGTTTTTAATTTATTAAACTTCTATTTGAGTGTTTATCGACGGCTGTGGTGTTGCTGCAGGTAAGAATTCCATTGTTGCGTTTTGGTGCAGAAGACGATAAAACACTCTCGACTCGTGACTGCTCGATGATGTTATTTCCATGCGTAATTCATTAAAACTTTGGAATTCAGAAGTAAAAAGACAGCGCTCCGCAGCCCCACGTTGATGCCTTGGTCCTTCTGCTGTTTGTTGGACCCAGCTGTGTGCAAATTGGTCACAGTATTCCCTACATTTCAGAGCTTGAAAGTGCTTTCGGGCATATAGAGGTCATGAAAGCCTTTCCTTCTTTCATCTCGGGGCATTCTGAGGGTGAATCGTATAAAAAAATATTCTTCTTCATCCGGGAGCAGCAATTCTGCCGTTGAATTAAAATTGCCATTATTTTCTTGTTGGGCATGTGACACTTTGCTTGATTTGCAAACTGATTTGAAAAGCTAGTTGTGACGCGCGCTGTGTTTCTGTATTAATCCTAGTATGTCATAAAAGCCACTTGACTTTGCCTTTAACGGGGCGAGGTGTTGGGACAGAGGCAGCGCTTTCATTTTCTTCCTTGGTATCATGGCAGTGAGAGGGCATGGAGAGAGGAGACTGGGCGAGCGTGGCGCAAGGCGGCACAGTAAAGACCTCTGTGACAACCTTCGAGGCATCACCAAACCTGCCATTCGCCGTTTGGCTCGACGAGGTGGGGTCAAGCGTATTTCTGGCCCAACCTACCAGGAAGAGCGTGGGGTTTTGCAGGTTTTCCTTGAGAATGTCATCCGGGATGCAATGACCTACACAGAACATGCGGATCGCCAGACAGTGGCAGCTCTAGACGTGGTGCATGCACTGAAACGCCAGGGGCGCGCCTTGTATGGGTTCGGGGGTTGAAAGATAAATGTGAGAAGTGATTAAAGTACAATTTGGCAGAGCTACAGGAGAGCAACGTTAAACTCCACAACTGTCATTTCAACAAACCAGTCGGCACGGTGGTGCACCGGGAGAGTTGCTGCCTCACAGCGCCAGAGACCCGGGTTCCATCCTGACCACGGGTGCTGTCTGTGCGGAGTTTGCACGTTCTACCTGTGACCGCGTGGGTTTTCTCCGATTGCTCCGGTTCCCTTCCACACTCCAAAGACTTACACTAGGGACCAGCCAATTAACCTGCATGTTGAATAGTGCTCCTGTACGGGGATCGCTGGTCGGTACAGACTCGGTGGGCCGAAGGGCCTGTTTCTGTGCTGTGTCTAATTCTGGGAGTTCGAAGTCTGGGATTTCCTGCAGTTTCTATGGCTGATCACTGACATTTCCATTTTTCCATTAGACTTTAGAGATACAACACAAAACAGGTCCTTCGGCCGACCACGAGCGTTCAGACCTGCGCTTGCCCCGTACACGAGCACTATCCTACACACTAGGGACAATTCACAATGTTTACCAAAGCCAATTACAAACCTGTATGTCTTTGGAGTGTGGGAGGAAACCGGAGCACCCGGAGAAAACCCACATGGTCACAGAGAGAATGTACAAACTCCGTACAGACAGCACCTGTAGTCGGGATTGAACCTGGGTCTCTGGCGCTGTGAGGCAGCAACTCTACCGCTGCACCACCGTGCCACCCCAAACTAATTGTTTCAACCGCTGTCAATAACTAGTGAGCTCTGGACTAATGCTATTTCATATTTCTAGCTTTCCTCTAGTATTTATCTCTGGTTAATAATACTAGCAGACTATAGAATAGTCCAGAGCTTTAGTTTTTACATTTTCCCTCACCAGTAACTGGGCATCAGGTTTAAGCCAGCCATGAAAATGTCGATACACAAATTCAATAATTCATACACAACATTTAAGTTTTGTGAGATTTGCTTCAGTAAAAATATCAAGCTGTGTTCGTGCTAATGCAACTTTAATCATCTGCATTCATTCACTCGCTCCATGGTCGTTAGTCAATACTGACAACCGTATCTCACTGATGCCTTTATTCAATCTGATGTGCCAGAAAATCCAACAGTGTCTCGTTTCCTATCTGCACCCTGCCTGATATGGGCTTGCGTGAAAACATGCTTCACAACTCTCAATTAAAAAGGAATAAACTTATTTACTTCTGTTTTTCCAACATTGTTTTATACAAGGGGTTGCAGCTCATCTCCGGCAATCACCGACAAGGGATCCCAGATGATAATTCCACGCCCACGGCTAGAAGCTCCGCAGACCACAGTCCCATGATGCCAAAGTCATGAGCCACACACACTCTTCTCCCTGCTACCTTCAGGTAGAAGGTACAGGAGACTGAAGACTGCAACAACTAAGTTCAGGAATAGCTACTTCCCCACAGCTATCAGGTTATTAAACCTGGCTCGGACAAAACTCTGATTATTAATAACCCATTATCTGTTATTTGCACTTCATCAGTTTATTTATTCATGTGTGTGTATATTTATATAATGGTATATGGACACACTGATCTGTTTTGTAGTAAATGCCTATTATGTTCTGTGTGCTGAAGCAAAGTAAGAATTTCATTGTCCTATCAGGGACACATGACAATAAACTCACTTGAACTTGAACTTGAACCAGGCCAGCGATCGGAGCACTCCTCCCCAGCAAGGGCTCGCCAGCTCTGCGATGGAAAAGTTCAATGCTGATGGGGCTCTGGGCCCGACTCCGGGAAAGGCCGCTCCAATCCAAGCTGTTGGGCCGCGAGGGAGGGGACACGGAAAAAGTCACCTCTCCGTCGAGAAGGTGACCGAAAAGCGGCTTCCCCCTTTTCCCGCCCCCCCTCCCACACAAGACACACCAAGAGACACCTAAACTAACATTTAGACACATCTAAAAACAAAAAAAAGTCGAAAAGTCGAAATAACAGGGCAGCCGACTCGCAGCGGCCCCATCGGCTTGTAGTATGCTGCAGTAACTCAGTGGGACAGGCAGCATGTACGGGGAGAAGGAAGGGGTGACGTTTCGGGTCGAGACCCTTCTTCAGACTCATATATTCTTCAATGAAAAATATTCTTCTTTGGTTTTGTAAACCTGGTGATGCACAGATTGACGAGGGAAGTGACACATACACATTAATAATATTTCCATTCACTGGAAAAACTCTCACCATCGGATGATCAATATTTATTTCATGCTGCAACATACTGCAGCTGCCAGCGTTGACAAGTGTTCCAAGCAACATCAACCCCAAATCCAATCATTTTGAACTTTTCCCATGTGAAAACTTGCAAAAGCCAACTAATGAAGAAGTTACGTATCATCAATATGCAGAAGCTGTGAACTCTATATATTTACCAGAAGCACTCAGGAAATCGAGCGAATCTTAATCCATGTCTTACAAAAGTTGTTAACAGACTGTGCTTGGAATTGATTGTAGACTATGGGAGAGCTCCCCCTCCCCTCACCCCACTCACCATCAACAACACCACAGTCACATCTGCGGAGTCTTTTAAGTTCCTGGGAACCATCATCTCCAAGGACCCTAAGTGGGGGGCTACCATCGACTCCACAGAGGATGTACTTCCTGCGGCAGCTGAGGAAGCACAATCTGCCACTGGCAATGATGGTCCAATTCTACACGGCCATCGTAGAGTCAGTCCTCACCTTCTCCATCATGGTCTGGTTTGGCTCAGCCACCAAGCACGACACCTGGAGGCTGCAGCGAATCGTCCGATCAGCTGAGAAGATTATTGGCTGCAACCTTCCCTCCATTGACGAACCGTATGGCGGGAAGGGCCAGGAAGCGAGTGGGCAAGATCATCTCTGACCCCTCGCACTCTGGCCACAAAACTCTTTGAATCACTTCCCTCTGGAAGGCGACTCCGGACTGTCAAAGCTGCCACAGCCAGACATAAAAACAGCTTTTTTCCACGAGTAGTTGCTCTACTCAATAACCAAAAGTCTGTAGCCTCCTTGTGCTCTGGTATTTTATCTAATTCACATGTTTAATCCATAATGTTTTATAATTAATGTTTTATGTATCATTCTTAACTGTCACTGCATGTCACGTTGTCAGTTGTGGGCGGAGCACCAAGGCAAATTCCTTGTATGTGAATACTTGGCCAATAAACTTATTCATTCATTCATTCATGCTTCCAAAGTGAATGGGAAAAGAGTGAAGGGCCGTTAGAAATCTATCAAGCTTGCTGGTGTGTGTACTAAGAGATAGAGTTTTAATACAGCTATATCCTTGAGCATGGAGCATAGAACAGTACAGGCCCCGTGACCAACAATATCTGTGCCGAACATGATGTTGATGTTAAACTGATCTCATCAGCCTGCACTAGATCCATATCCCTCCATTCCCTGCAATTCTATGTGCCTATCTAAAAGCCTTTCAAACACCACTATCGTACATCTGACTCCACCACCACCCCTGGCAGTGTGTTTAAGGCCCTGACCACTCACTGTGGAAAAAAATAAATAGTCCTGCACATCTTCTTCAAACTCTCCCCCTCTCATCTTACAACTATGCCCCCTAGTGTTGGACATCTCCAACCAATTAAAAAGGTTCTGACTGTCTACCCTATCTATGCCCCCCATCATTTTATATTCTTCTATCAGGCCTTCCATCAACCTCTGACGTTCCAGAGAGAACATAGAAGCATAGATACATAGAAAATAGGTGCAGGAGTAGGCCATTCGGCCCTTCGAACCTGCACCGCCATTCAATATGATCATGGCTGATCATCCAACTCAGTATCCTGTACCTGCCTTCTCTCCATACCCCCTGATCCCTTTAGCTACAAGGGCCACATCTAAATCCCTCTTAAATATAGCCAATGAACCGTGGCCTCAACTACCTTCTGTGGCAGAGAGTTCCAGAGACTCATCACTCTCTGTGTGAAAACCAATCCAAGTTCAACTTCTCCTGTAGCTGAAACCCTCTAATCCAGGCAACATTCTGGTAAACCTCCCCCCCCCCCTCCCTCCAAAGCCTCCACACCTTCCCTGTAATGGCGGTGACCAGAACTGCATGTAATACTCCAAATGGTTGCCTTGAAATAGTTAAATAGAGAAACCCGGTTATTTCCATTTGAAAATCAAAGGCAGGTTTGTAAGGAATCAGAGAATAGGCTTTGAGATGGTACACAGGCCAAGTACAAGCCAACACATTCTTCTGCTTCAGAGGCCTCTCCTTAACATTCCCCAGGTGTACATATCTGTCTGAATGTTGCACCATGCTGAGGAATGATGAAGCTCTTGTTCCCTCCTGTTTCAACTTCTTCTGCCAACTCTGTGTAACGTGTCACCCATTCCTTCCATCCACATTCCCAATAGCTTGATAGATTTCTAAAGGCTCTTCGCTCTTACCCCCATTGCCTTTGGAAGTATAGTCTTTCAACAAGTTACTGTTGTTAGTTCTTTGCTGGATGGAAATTCATGAGGCCATGTGTTTAGGCAACAATCAATTGGTTGTGTGAAACATAATTTATTGCTGGATGCAACCAAGACCAAGAAACATGCAAAATAGCCCTAGGAACATGCAAAATAGCCCTAGAAACATGCAAAATAGGAACATGCAAAATAGCCCTAGGAACATGCAAAATAGCCCTAGGAACATGCAAAATAGCCCTAGGAACATGCAAAATAGCCCTAGGAACATGCAAAATAGCCCTAGGAACATGCAAAATAGCCCTAGGAACATGCAAAATAGCCCTAGGAACATGCAAAATAGCCCTAGGAACATGCAAAATAGCCCGAGGAACATGCAAAATAGCCCGAGGAACATGCAAAATAGCCCTAGGAACATGCAAAATAGCCCTAGGAACATGCAAAATAGCCCTAGGAACATGCAAAATAGCCCAAGGAACATGCAAAATAGCCCAAGGAACATGCAAAATAGCCCTAGGAACATGCAAAATAGCCCTAGGAACATGCAAAATAGCCCTAGGAACATGCAAAATAGCCCTAGGAACATGCAAAATAGCCCTAGGAACATGCAAAATAGCCCTAGGAACATGCAAAATAGCCCTAGGAACATGCAAAATAGCCCTAGAAACATGCAAAATAGCCCTAGGAACATGCAAAATAGCCCTAGGAACATGCAAAATAGCCCTAGGAACATGCAAAATAGCCCTAGGAACATGCAAAATAGCCCTAGGAACATGCAAAATAGCCCTAGGAACATGCAAAATAGCCCTAGGAACATGCAAAATAGCCCTAGGAACATGCAAAATAGCCCTAGGAACATGCAAAATAGCCCTAGGAACATGCAAAATAGCCCTAGGAACATGCAAAATAGCCCTAGGAACATACAAAATAGCCCTAGGAACATGCAAAATAGCCCTAGAAACGTAAAATAACCCTAGGAACATGCAAAATAGCCCTAGGGAACATGCAAAATAGCCCTAGAAACATGCAAAATAGCCCTAGGAACATGCAAAATAGCCCTAGGAACATGCAAAATAGCCCTAGGAACATGCAAAATAGCCCTAGGAACAGGCAAAATAGCCCTAGGAACATGCAAAATAGCCCTAGGAACATGCAAAATAGCCCTAGGAACATGCAAAATAGCCCTAGGAACATGCAAAATAGCCCTAGGAACATGCAAAATAGCCCTAGGAACATGCAAAATAGCCCTAGGAACATGCAAAATAGCCATAGGAACATGCAAAATAGCCCTAGGAACATGCAAAATAGCCATAGGAACATGCAAAATAGCCATAGGAACATGCAAAATAGCCATAGGAACATGCAAAATAGCCCTAGGAACATGCAAAATAGCCCTAGGAACATGCAAAATAGCCCTAGAAACATGCAAAATAGCCCTAGGAACATGCAAAATAGCCCTAGGAACATGCAAAATAGCCCTAGGAACATGCAAAATAGCCCTAGAAACATGCAAAATAGCCCTAGGAACATGCAAAATAGCCCTAGGAACATGAACAAAATAACCCTAGGAACATGCAAAATATAGCCCTAGGAACATGCAAAATAGCCCTAGAAACATGCAAAATAAAATAGCCCTAGGAACATGCAAAATAGCCTTAGGAACATGCAAAATAGCCCTAGGAACATGCAAAATAGCCCTAGGAACATGCAAAATAGCCCTAGAAACATGCAAAATTGCCCTAGGAACATGCAAAATAGCCCTACGAACATGCAAAATAGCCCTAGGAACATGCAAAATAGCACTAGAAACATGCAAAATAACACTAGAAACATGCAAAATAGCCCCAGGAACAGGTAAAATAGCCCTTGAAACAAGTCCTTCTACCATTTGAGTCCGCGGCAAACAGTGATCACCTCGTATTATTCCATATACAAAGGACAATTTACAATTTACTGCAACCAATTAACCTACAAACCTGTGTTTAAGAAGGAACTGCAGATGCTGGAGAATCGAAGGTTACACAAAAAAGCTGGAGAAACTCAGCGGGTGCAGCAGCATCTATGGAGCGAAGGAAATGGGCAACGTTTCGGCCCAAAACGTTGCCTATTTCCTTCGCTCCATAGATGCTGCTGCACCCGCTGAGTTTCTCCAGCACTTTTGTCTACCATTAAGATGCTTCTTTTCCAATCACAAAAGCATCAGCTCTGGTGCCCCCCGTCTCCTGCTCAATTCCAGCTGTGCGGTTTTGGCAGATGTCAGCGTTTCTGGGTCAGGTTTAGAGAACATTGCAACACCGTGAGGTAAGGGCTGAGCAAAGACTGGCAATCATCATACTTCACTCAGAGCACTCTCCGTGGCCAGCTCCTCTGACTGAAGGAAGATGTCAGGTGGCGGCCAGGTGTGCCACAACAGGTAAGAGACAACTTTTCCCTTTTTCGATTTACTTTCCAATTCTTGCATTCAAACGTACTGTTTTTGATACCTGCATTATGCTTTATATTCCTGCGTGCTTTTGAAACAATATGCTTTTGATTACAAGATACTTTCCCTGAGATAGCCAGCATCAACTAACCTGCCAAAAACCTGTGGGTTTTTCATGTGATAATTGGTCGACAACATTTGAAAAGCAACTTGTTAGAAAAAAATATGTTTCCTTGTTTTTGTTGTGTATTTCAGATTTCCAGCATCTACCATTATCAATTATCAAGGTGTACTTATTTTATCAAATGTTTTAGGCATGATCTTCAAAAGCTTGTAACTTCGATCTTCACGTCATCTTTGGATGATATATCAACTCATGTTTTTTTAATCAAAATATTGCCAAAAGCACCATTCTATGTACAATGTCAATGTCAAAAAAATTAAGGGGAGAGAAAGAGAAAGAGAGACAGAGTCACGGGAAGAGACTGTGAAACGTGGTTGAGAGTGTGTGTGTGTGTGTGTGCCAGACTCTGTGCCCATATTGTACGCAGGTGAGCTAGGCTGTTCATGCGTGACAGAGCAGAGATTCTGTGCATCGTGAAACTGCTTAGTTTAGTTTAGAGATACAGAGCCGAAACAGCCGAGTCTGCACCGACCAGCGATCCCTGCACCTTAACGTGATCCTGCACATACTAGGGACAATTTTTTAATTTTGTTTTACACACTGATACGGATCCGATTATCCTACATACCTGCACGTCTTTGGCGTGCGGGAGGAAACCGGAGATCTCTGAGAAAACCCACGCAGAACGTACAAACTCCGTGCAGACAGCACCCGTGGTCAGGATCGAACCTGCGTCTCTGGTACTGTAAGGCAGTAGGTCTACTGCTATGCCACCGTACTGCTCAGCGATAGATAGATTCCTGATTAGTACGGGTGTCAGGTGTTATGGGGAGAAGGCAGGAGAATGGGGTTGAGAGGGAGAGATAGATCAGCCATGATTGAATGGTGGAGTAGACTTGAAGGGCCAAATAGCCTAATTCTGCTCCTATCACTTATGAACAAGTAAAGATCCCACAGTATTTTTTGAAAACTGATGCAACCTCTGGGAATGTTAATAATACCTTAGCCAACAGATTCAATGGCCAAAACACAATGTGCCTGATTAAATTAGTGGGTCAGGCAGCGTCTGTGGAGGGAATGGATGGGTATCATTTGCGGAGAAGGCAGGAACGGGGTACTGATTGTGGATGATCAACCATGATCACATTGAATGGCGGTGCAGGCTCGAAGGGCTGAATGGCCTACTCCTGCACCTATTTTTCTATGTTTCTATGCAATATTTAAGATTGGCACCTTCTTCAGATTCAATGGGCAGATATCGTTTGTGAACCTTGAAGTGTAGAAACAGTCTAGTTACCTACAAAAGTGACTTGACTTGAAAAGTCCTGGTTATTTGAGGAGATGCACTGATTCCGAACACTGTGTTTCTTAGTTTTTTTACTCTTCAGTAAACCATGAACAAACACACAGAATAGAGGACAGTCCAGTATCACGATGTTTGGGCCAAACGTGATGCCAAGTTAAACCAATCTCCATATGGTCCATATCTCTCTAGTCCCTGCATTACCATCTCCAACACCATGTGTCCCTGGCCCACACCACCCTCTGTGGTAAAACAACTTGCCCCCACTCCTCCATTCAACCTCCCCCCCCCCCCCCCCCCCCCGACGTAATAGCTACGTCCTCTAGTGGGGAAAGGTTCTGCCTGATGTAATGCACAAGTACATGTTTCTTTGCCTCGTGTAGCAGGCAACTGTGTCCATCTGCTGCATTCAGTAGAAGGTGCCTTTGATGTTGCACTACACATCTGGAATCGAGTGCTCATTAAGTGAACATGAGTGATGTAATTTCAATTATAATTGTACCTGATTATATCTGGTAAACTCCTTTGTTTCCTTAAATATGTTGAACAAGTCTCTTGATTAGGCTGTCAAAAAAACAATAAATGGGAACAGAAATATGGTAATTAAACTCAGCATGAACAGCAGGCAGCACAGCACAGAGCAGCCAATAGCTCATGCTGGTTAAATTATTCCTAAAGAAAAATGGGCCATTGATGTTCCAAAGATGTTGGTCAGTTTGAATAGCCCTGCTTGAGGAGTTAGCAATAGACAACGTCTGATGTACAAACTGCGGAGAATCTTGCAAGCCTCATGCATTGTGGTGTGAGACACAAAATGCTGGAGCAACTCAGCGGGACAGGCAGCATCTCTGGAGAGAAGGGATAGGTGACGTTTCGGGTCGAGACCCTTCTTCAGACTGAGAGTCAGAGGAGAGGGGAGATACAGAGATAAGGAAGTGTAAGGTGGGAGAACGAGATATCAAAGGGGCTGGAGGAAATAGAATAGATCATTGTTAGCTCGGAGAAGGTAATAACAAAGCAAACAGAGATAAAATGTTTAAGAAAGAACTGCAGATACTGGAAAAAATGGAAGGACAAAAAAGCTGGAGAAACTCAGTGGGTGAGGCAGCATCTATGGAGAGAAGGAATAGGCAACGTTTCTGGTCCATAGATTCCTTCATAGAACCAATCTATTTGTTCGCAATCACATTCAGGTACCTGTTCAAAGAAAAACCTCACTTTAAATTGTTTAAGAAGGAACTGCAGATGCTGGAAAATCGAAGGTAGACAAAAATGCTGGAGAAACTCAGCGGGTGAGGCAGCATCAATGGAGCGAAGGAATAGGTGACGTTTCGGGTCGAGACCCGGAAGGGTCTCGACCCGAAACGTCACCTATTCCTTCGCTCCGTTGATGCTGCCTCACCCTTAAGGATCTCGACCCGAAACGTCACCTATTCCTTCTCTCCATAGATGCTGCCTCACCCGCTGAGTTTCTCCAGCTTTTTTGTCCGGAGATAAAATGTAATCTGGGACAGTCAGACTGGTGGGAGACCTGGGAAGAGAGAGGGACAACAAGGGGTTGGAGAGAGAGAGGGAAAACAAAGGGTTACTTGAAGTTAGAGAAGTCAATATTCATACCGCTGGGGTGTAAGATGGACAAGGGTCTCAGTTCAGTTTAGTTTATTGGCACGAGTCCCAAGGCACAGTGAAAAGCATTTTGGTGTGTGTTATCCAATCAAATTTTTGCACATCTTTCATTCATTTGTTCTATATCTCTAAACATTCACCATCAATATCTCTCGTTTCCCTTTGCCCTGACTCAAGTTCAAGTTTATTGTCATGTGTCCCTGATAGGACAATGAAATTCCTGCTTTGCTTCAGCACACAGAATATAGTAGGCATTGACTACAGAACACTCTCAGTCTGAAGAAGGGTCTCGACCCGAAACGTCACCCATTCCTTCTCTCCAGAGATGCAGCCTGGCCCGCTGAGTTACTCCAGCTTTTTGTGTCTATCTTCGGTTTAAACCATCGTCTGCAGTTCCTTCCTACGCATTGTGGAGTTGCCGTGTTCACTGCAGAAGCTCCTAATGCACTGTGATACCAAAGCCTGCAGCAGACATTAACTACCTACCTCTGGCGCATGTTCAGGATAACGAAATGCAACCTTACAACACATCTCGTGGCATCAGCCTTTATTTTCTCTAATGAGTTCATAGTTCTGGCATGGAGTTACAACTTCCCTGCCACATAAATTACTGAGCTCAAACACTTAACTCAAAAAGAAAAGAATAACCCTCCAACAATTTCAAGTTTGTTGATATTTCCATTAGAGTCTGAGAGTATTTTTCATTTGCATAACGACATAACAACTTCTCTTTTGAGGAGCAAGGAGAGGGAAGAATTACATTTCATGTTCTTCTTCATGCCTTACAATGCTGTGTAGGACAGTGATCGCAACTTCTACTGAAGTGTGGGTGGCCGTTGGCTCGCTAGAAGCTCATGCGCCCTTTGACAGGTCTTGTTGTTGGTCCTGCTGGGGGTCCACAGCCCCCCTCACCTGGCAAACCAGGTGGGGGAAGACGGTTTAGACGGAAAGATGCAGTTGGTGATTGCAAGTAGCTGGGATCTGTCCACGAACAAACTTTTCCTCGTTAAATGTACAGAATAATCTTTGATGATCTCAATATTATTTATGTGAGGTCAGGGAGAGGGGGGTAGATCAGCAACACCCTGTAATGTATATTTTACATTTCCCTTTCCCTTGTCTCTGTATGAAAAAAAGCTTGAAGACGGTGGCGCAGCGGTAGAGTTGCTGCCTCACAGCGCCAGAGACCTGGGTTTGATCCTGACTATGGGTGCTGTCTGTACGGAGTTTGCACGTTCTCCCCGTGACCTGCTTTGGTTTCCTCCATGATCTTTGGTTTTCTCCCACACTCCAAAGACGTACAGGTTTGTAGGTTAATTGGCTTGGTATCATTGTAAATTGTCCCTACTGTGCGTAGGGTAGCAGGGATCGGACTCAGTGGGCCGAAGGGCCTGTTTCCTCGCTGTATCTCTGAACTAAACTAAACTTAAACTAAACTTAATCAAAGCACCATTTGCAAAACTTCTTGAAATTATCTGTAAAGTTTTGCATGGCATGGCAACTCGAGACAATAAGTCCCAGGCTAATGTTGCTGCATCAGTGGAAAGAAGAAAAACATCAGGAAACCATCATTGCTGCCCTGCTCAGGAACCCCGGGTAATCAATCTTTCACTTGCCTTAGAGTTGTGAGTCTTTGAATCCCTCTGCTCAAGGGGAGCTTGAAGCAGAGTCTTTGAATATTTTACAATAGCAATGGATAAGGAAGAGGGTGAAAGGTTACTGTGGGCATTGGTAACAGGTAGTAACAAAGACCTGCACAGAACTGCAGATGCTTGTTTGCAAAAAAGGACAGAGTACTGGAGTAACTGAGCAGGTCAGAACATGGATAGGTGACGTTTCGGGCCAGGACCCTTCTTCAGCTCTGTGCAAAGTGCGGTGTTTCAGAGGGGGTGAGATTGGGATGAGTAAGGGGAGTAGAGAGGTCAAGATGGTTGGAATCTGAGCAGAAGGATAATTCAGAGGGGTTGGGATTGGGTGGGTCAGGGGAATATTTGAACGGAGGGCTGTGCATTTCATGTGACAGTATTGGCGTTGGCCTATTATTGTAGTTTGTACTGGTGTATAATTAAAATATTTTGTGTGAATGCTATCCAAGCCACTCAAGATAATATTGCACTGAATACATTCAGGGCCATGTGCAAGTATATCGTGGGCAGAGCGAGGTGTAAAACACTAGAATATAGTGGAATATAGTTTTTTTGTAGCCTAACAGTTCCAGAGTAAAAGTGCAGTGTCCAATGAGGTAGGTTGGAAGATGGGGATGAGAGTTGAGAGGGTGGAGTTGAAGTTACAATAAGATCAACTATCATCTTATTGAAACTGGAACAGGCTTGAAGGGCTGAGAAGTCTACTCCTATATTGTGAATCTGTGGAATTCTCTGCCTCAGAAGGCAGTGGAGGCCGATTCACTAGATGCATTCAAAAGAGAGTTAGATAGAGCTCTTAGGGCTAGCGGAGTCTAGGGGTGTGGGGAGAAGGCAGGAACGGGGGTACGGATTGTGGATCACATTGAATGGCGGTGCTGGCTTGAGGGGCCGAATGGCCTACTCCTGCACCCATTGTCTATGTATCTATGTATCTATGTGTACCTATGCTTGTTTAAGAGCATCTGTAGACAAAGATCGCAGGTGGACCCGTTTCAAAGCCATTAGTCAGAAGACTGGCGAAACCGGGGGATATGTATAAATAAATAAATGAACCTTTGAAAGTCATCTCCTACTTTGCCAATAGTGGTTTATCCTGGGGAACTGAATGGCAGAAAGTTAGGGCCATGCTATGTGACTTTTATCTTCCAATTGAGACATGTGAGGGCGCTTGTGGTCAGAAAGCTAACCTTTAGAAGCAAATCTTCATCATTGGAAAGGATTATGTGTAGCTTTATTGTGTTGTTAGCTGTCTTAGTGTGACTTGCCTTCTCCACCACATTATCACATGGATTAAAAGGCATCTTTCAGAGGAGTTACTTTGTTCACATTAAACACACGAGATCAAGCTCATGGGAGATTGTGAGCAATGTATTTTAAATTTAGTGTTACCCATGACCTGGTAGGTTATTATTAGATGGAACCTACAAAATAAATCCTTAGGAACAGAAGGAACTATAGATGCTGGAATCTTGCCTTGAATGTAATCATGTTTTGTCTTTCTGCTGACTGGATAGCATGCAACAAAAAGCTTTTCACTGTACCTCAGTACACGTGACAATAAACTAAACCTATGGATGACTATTCCAAAGCTGTTTCTCGTTGTTAACGTAAGGCACAGTTTAAGAATAACGGGTCGGCCATTTAGGACTAAAATGAAACATAGAAAAATAGAAAATAGGTGCAGGAGTAGGCCATTCGGCCCTTCGAGTCTGCACCGCCATTCAATATGATCATGGCTGATCATCCAACTCAGTATCCCATCCCTGCCTTCTCTCCATACCCCCTGATCACCTTTAGCCACAAGAGCCACACCTAACTCCCTCTTAAATATAGCCAATGAACTGGCCTCGACTACCTTCAGTGGCAGAGAATTCCAGAGATTCACCACTCTCTGTGTGAAAAATGTTTTCCTCATCTCCGTCCTAAAAGATTTCCCCTTTATCCATAAACTGTGACCCCTTGTTCTGGACTTCCCCAACAATCTTCCTGCATCTAGCCTGTCCAACCCCTTAAGAATTTTGTAAGTTTCTATAAGATCCCCCCTCAATCTTCTAAATTCTAGCGAGTACAAGCCGAGTCTATCCAGTCTTTCTTCATATGAAAGTCCTGACATCCCAAGAATCAGTCTGGTGAACCTTCTCTGTACTCCATCTATGGCAAGGATGTCCTTCCTCAGATTAGGAGACCAAAACTGTACGCAATACTCCCGGTGATGAAGAAAAACATCTTCACCCAGAGACCTATGAATCTGTGGAATTCTCTGCCACAGAAGGCAGTGGAGGCCAATTAACTGGATGTTTTCAAGAGAGAGTTAGATTTAGCTCTTAGGGCTAACGGAATCAAGGGATATGGGGAGAAAGCAGGAACGGGTTACTGATTGGGGATGATCATATTGAATGGCGGTGCTGGCTCGAAGGACAGAATGGCCTACTCCTGCACCTACTGTCTATGTTTCTATGAGTTGGCCCAAAATTCTGCTGTGTACAAGCTAGCTCACAACCTCTGATGAACATCACACCTGATCTATCTCTCCCTCCTGACCCCATTCTCCTGCCTTCTCCCCATAACCCCTGACACCCGCACTATTCAAGAATCTATCCATCTCTGCATTAAAAATATCCACTGACTTGGCCTCCACAGCCTTCTGTGGCAAAGAATTCCACAGATTCCACCACCCTCCAACTAAAGAAATTCCTCCTCATCTCTTTGCTAAAGGAACATCCTTTAATTCTGAGGCTGTGTCCTCTGGTCCTAGACTCTCCCACTCGAGGGTAAAGTTGTAATTTAAAGTCAGGGGAGACAAAAATGCTGGAGAAACTCAGCCGGTGAGGCAGCATCTATGGAGAGAAGGAAATAGGTGACGTTTCGGGTCGAGATCCTTAAGGGTGAGGCAGCATCAACGGAGCGAAGGAATAGGTGACGTTTCGGGTCGAGACCCTTCCGGGTCTCGACCCGAAACGTCACCTATTCCTTCGCTCCATTGATGCTGCTTCACCCGCTGAGTTTCTCCAGCATTTTTGTCTACCTTCGATTTTTCAGCATCTGCAGTTCCTTCTTAAACAATTTAAAGTGAGGTTTTTCTTTGAACAGGTACCTGAATGTGATTGAGAACAAATAGATTGGTGGGAAGTTTAGGATATTCATTGCAGAGTGGGAGCAGCAGTAACTTTGGTTCTCTGTGTTAACATTCAATGCAGCACGCCACTGATAAATATTACATGACAATTCACCTTTGTGCTGGAATGGAATCTCGAATGGCTTGGAAACACTTCAGCTCGCTAGACACCCACCATCGGTACTTTCAAGTTATCCACCGGTGATTCACGAGCACTGCAGGAATAAAAAATGCATCACTCTCACTAGGACAACTGCCAATCAATCCTGCAACATTAAAAAAAAAATCCATATCTGAATCAAAATCTTTAATCTTCTTCTCCAGAACAAATGGTCAGATCCCACCGGAATGTGTTGCAAAAAAAATAATTCAACTGGTGTCTAATAGTAGAAACCTTTTGGACACAATTACCAGGTAAAGGGTGAACACAGATCCAAATTGTCCAGTCATTCAGTCTGAAGAAGGATCTCAGATTCAGATTCAGATTCAACTTTAATTGTCATTGTCAGTGTACAGTACAGAGACAACAAAATGCAGCTAGCATCTCCCTGGAAGAGCGACATAGAATATGATTTCAATAAATAAATCTATTTACATACACACAGTCATAAATAAATCTATTTACATGCATACAGTCACAGACTCAACCCGAAACGTCACCTATTTCCTTCGCTCCATAGATGCTGCCTCTCCCGCTGAGTTTCTCCAGCATTTTTGTCTACCTTCCAAATTGTCTCGATCTATTTTCACCAGTTACTGCACCACCCAAATTTGCAGCTGGTACACACTGCCAGAAATTATTATTAAAAAAAAAATTGCACCTGATCTTAGTTCAATGATATGCAAGGCACAGAACAGTCTATTGGATTGGATTGGATTGGATTCCTTTATTGTCATTCAGACCTTTCGGTCTGAACGAAATTTTGTTGCCTGCAGTCTTACATATAATAATAAATAACAAAACACACAATAAACACAAATTAACATCCACAAAGGTGCTGTTATCAGGCAACTGAACCATCCAACCAACAACGAGAGAGCCATCCTGAGCTACTATCTACCTCACTGGAGACCCCAGGTCTATCTTTAATCGTACTTTACCTTGCACTAAGCGTTATTCCCTTTATCATGTATCTGTACACTGTGGGCGGCTCGATTGTAATCATGTATGGTCTTTCCGCTGACTGGATAGCACGCAACAAAAGCTTTTCATGGTACCTCGACACACGTGACAATAAACTAAACTAAACTAATGAGAACGGGTGATCAGTGTTCGGTGTGGAGCCACTTTCCACGCTGCATTTGTAAACTAAAACCTCCTTTCTTGTGTTGTGAAAGGTGCTGTTTGAATGCAATTCAATTAGACAATAGACAATAGACAATCGGTGCAGGAGTAGAGGCCATTCAGCCCTTCGAGCCAGCACCGCCATTCAATGTGATCGTGGCTGATCATCCACAATCAGTACCCCGTTCCTGTCTTCTCTCCATATCCCTTAAGTCCGCTATCCCTAAGAACCCTATCTAGCTCTCTCTTGAAAGCATCCAGAGAACCAGCCTCCACCGCCCTCTGAAGCAGAGAATTCCACACACTCACAAGATTCCACACACTCAAGATTCAAGAGAGTTTATTGTTATGTGTCCCAGATAGGACAATGAAATTCTAGCTTTGCTTCAGCACAACAGAATATAGTAGGCATAAATACAGAACAGATCAGTGTGTCCATATACCATTGAATATATATATACACACAAAAATAAATAAACTGATAATGTGCATTGGGCTATTAATGTTCAGAATGCTCTCTGTGTGAAAACGTTTTTCCTCATCTCTGTTCTAAATGGCTTGCCCCTTATTCTTAAACTATGGCCCCTGGTTCTGGACTCCCTGGATCTGGACTCCCTGGATCTGGACTTCCTGGATCTGGACTAATAGAATTACTTCCATGTTTTCTGTTCACCCTTAAACATATAATCGCAGATGCTAACAAATAACTTCAATGTTTCCAGTATTTTGTGCTTTTTATTACTCAGTAAGAGAAGAAACACAAAGACATTATTTCCAATTAATTCACCAATACAAGTTTGCCTTTTGTTTGAAATAAACGAAGGCGGGAGTGTCAGCGCAGAATTGTTTTCACATCCTCAGGGTAATTTGGGAAGAGGATTTTAACTGTGGGCTGAACTACTAATTGGTAAAATGGACAACAAAAAGATGCCCACCAGGGGGCGATTCACTAATGTCCCACCAGTCCCATACAACTGTACGTCATGTCTATCAGGATACATGCATATAAATTAGAAGCACAAACGACCATCTGGCCCCTTGAGCCTCCTCTGCCTTTCGTCAAGTTAATGGCAGTTCGTCAAGCTCAACGCTGGATTCCAGCTGGACATTCCTGAACCTGGACGTTACAGCTTCCAGGCTCCTGAACCTTCTTCCTGATTGCAATGGTGAAATGAGCGTGTGGCCAGGATGGTGTGGGTCCTTGATGATGTTGGCTGCCTTTTTGATGCAGCGACTACGATAGATCCCTTCGATGGTGGGGAGGTCAAAGCCGGTGATGGACTGGACTGCTCACAACTTTTTGTAGCACACCAGGAACCAAGACTGTACACTATACACAGTACACTCCTCACTGTATCGAGGCCTGTTGGGGAGAAGCAACGCATTTCTTGATGTGATATCCTTGGAGAATAATGTTTTGTGCTGACTGTGTTGGTCGGCACGGTGGTGCAGCGGTAGAGTTGCTGCCTCACAGCGCCAGAGACCCGGGTGTGATCCTGAATATGGGTGCTGTCTGTACGGAGTTTGCACGTTCTCCCCGTGACCGCGTGGGTTTCCTCCAGATGCTCCAATTCCCTCCCACCCTCCAAAGACGTACAGATTTATGAATCAGACTGGTTTATTAGGATATGGATCAAAAGCAGGCAGGTGGGACTAATGTAGATGGGACAAGTTGGCCAGTATGGGCAGGTTGGGCCGAAGGGCCTGTTTCTATGCTGTACCTCTAAAGTCTACAGACTGCAATGTGATCAGCTCACTCCGTATCATCATAACCGCTGCACTGTGATACAAAGCTAGCTAGTAATCTTGGAGAGAGAGGACCTGTATTACAGCCTCTCTCCATGGGGCAGCAGGGTAGTTGTGTAAGCAGTCGATGTAATGCCTCTGGCAGTGTTCCCTCGCTTCCACCTCCCAAGCCAACAGTAGGAAAACAAAAATCTTTTCCCAAGATTTGCAGCCTGAAAAATGTATTGAGTGTTGATCAATATAGAGATGAAGAGAGTACTCCCTCTGGCGTGAAACAGGCAGATGAATAACATAACATAAAAGGACAGTAATTCAACACAAAAACAAAATACTGGTTCACCATGAAACATACAATGGACGTCAGTATTGGATGTGGTGCTGTGTGCTTTTCCAGTATGGACCAGCCAGTTCAGTATGGGACCCGCACACATCAACCAAACATCATAGATCCTCATAGCGTTGTGAATTCTGATCAACAGGTCATAAGTGATAGGAGCAGAGTTAGGCCATTCGGCCCATCAAGTCTACTTCGCCATCCAATCATGGCTGATCTATCTCTCCCTCCTAACCCCATTCTCCTGACGTTACTCTGCCACAGAAGGCAGTGGAGGCCAGTTCACTGGATGTTTTCAAGAGAGAATTAGATTTGGCTCTTAGGGCTAACGGAATCAAGGGATATGGGGAGAAAGCAGGAACGGGGTACTGATTCTGGATGATCAGCCGTGATCATATTGAATGGCGATGCTGGATCGAAGGGCCGAATGGCCTACTCCAGCACCTATTTTCTATGTTTCAATGTTTCATAGAGGATGGTAACTGGCCCTTCAGCACATTGTGCTCATGCCTACCATCACTAACTGGCCATTTACATTTAGTTTAGAGACGCAGCATGGAATGGTCACAGTGCTCACTTTTACTTTAGTTTAGAGAGGCAGCATGGAAACAGGCCCTTCAGCCCACCGAGGCCATGCCAACCAGCGATCACCCGTACACCAGTTCTATCTTCTCCCACTTCCACATACAACATAATCGGGACAATTTACAGAAGCCAATTAACCTACAAATCTGCATGTCTTTGGGATATAGGAGGAAACCACAGCGTCTGGAGAAAACCCACACAGATACAGGGGGAACTCTGGTGCCAGAAACCAGGGTTCAATCCTGACCACAGATCTGTACAGAGTTTTATGTTCTCCCTGTGACCTCGTGGGTTTTCTCCGGGTACTCTGGTTTCTTTCAACATCCCAAAAATGTACAGGTTTGTAGGTTAATAGACTTCTATAAATTGTCATCCATGTGTAGGATAGAGCTAGTGTGTGGGGATCGCTGGTCGGCATGGACTCGATGGGCCAAAGGGCCTGTTTCCACACTGTATCTCTAACCTAAACAAAGTCTTTGTCTCCACAGGAAAACCGGTTCTAACCTTATTAAAAGTACCTTTGAAAGAAAAATTCAGATGTTGATGGAGACATGACTCCAGTGGTTGTCAATGCAGTTAGATACAACTGCCAGTGGCATCAACAATGCTGCAATTTAACACATATATTCGCAGGCTGTTTTCAGATCAATTGCTTCTTGCAATGCCATGAATAGAAACTCCCAGACACACAAAAACTGCCAAACCATTCCCCCAAACCCAGTTATATCTCTGAAATGACCCTGTGTTCCCATGCCAGACCTCTGAGACACTCCCCACACTTCATCTGAGAAAACACTCCGCTACAAATTGTCGCCACCGGATAGGACAGGTTCAAAATATAGAAACAAAGAACTGCAGATGCCGGTTAATACAAAAAAGGACACAGAGTACTGGAGTAACTCAGCGGGTCAGGCAGCATCGGTGGAGAACATGGATAGGTGACGTTTCACAGAGTGCTGGAGTAACTCAGCGGGTCTGACAGCATCTGTGGAGAACATGGATAGGTGACGTTTCACAGAGTGCTGGAGTAACTCAGCGGGTGCAGGCAGCATCTATGGAGCTAAGGAAATAGGTAACGTTTCGGGTCGAAACCCTTCCGGGTTTCGGCCCGAAACGTTGCCTATTTCCAGAAGGGTTTCGGCCCGAAACGTTGCCTATTTCCTTAGCTCCATAGATGCTGCTGCACCATAACTCAGTGGGTCAGGCAGCATCTGTGGAGAACATGGATAGGTGACGTTTCACAGAGTGCTGGAGTAACTCAGCGGGTCAGGCAGCATCTGTGGAGAACATGGATAGGTGACGTTTCACAGAGTGCTGGAGTAACTCAGTGGGTGCAGGCAGCATCTCCAGGGAGAAGGAATGGATGATGTTTCGGGACGAGACCCTTCTTCAGGCAACTCAGCTGGTTGGAATCTAAGGAGAAATGGATAAGAAATGTTTGAGAGTTTTGGAGTAACTCAGCGGATTGTAAGCAGCTCTGGGCAGGACATTATAGGGAGTTTCTGGTGGTAGGGGTGAAATGTCTGAATCCAGGTGGGGACAAGGGAACTGGAGAAAGGGGGGGGGGGGGTATTGGTGGGGGGGGGGGTGTGTGTTTTGCGGGGATATCAGGAATTGGAGAATTCAATGTTCATACATTGGGTTGTAAGCTATTAAAATATAGATGCTGATGAGGCTTAGTATCAGGGACCAGCGGCTTGCTGATGGATGGAGAGGGGGGCAGGAACACAAGGAACAGGGACAGGGAAAAATTCAAAATACATGAGCAGGAAAAGAAGCTGAAAAGATTAAAATATTTATATCAGGCATGTCGTATAATGAAGGGAATTGAGCCACTGATAGCATTCCTAGAACACAGAATGTTTTACAAAAATTAAAAAAATCTATATTCCCTCTCAAAAGCATGGCAGTCGTTAAAAAAACAATGTTGGTTGTGATTTGTCAAGTTATCTCTGTATTAATTTATTGCAAGAAATGTACATATGTTGTGCCAGGCCTTGCACAACTCTTCCCTGACTCACAGTCACCTTTGACATTTCAGGCTGCCTTGTTTGTGATTTATACTCCGGCAGATGAATCAGAAGCTCAGTGTTTGTGGCTCTGATCCCAGCGGCGATACCTCAAGGCTGCTCGAGGATGGATACGAGACTTCAAAAAGACTTTGAAAAGATTTGAAAAGTGGCCTTAGGCTTAAAAACACGAGCATTTCATACTTTTTCTTATCTCAAGTCGCGTTGCAGGGGATATTTCATGGCAAGAGTATTAGCAAAGATCTATTTGCTTGTCATTACCCGTATCTTAATGCTTGTTAAATAATGGCACATTACTTGATCATTTTAATCCAGTTTGCAAAGAATTAATTCCAAACATTTATGACTGAAACCAAGTCGCAGTGCCACAATATGTTTTTTTCTTTTTTTTTTTGTTTTTGTTTATTTTATTAGAAGTTAATACAGCACAAACAGTACAGTGGAACCTAAGGCCTTGCCAACTATGTAATACCGTAATCCATTCTATGTACAACCTCTAGTTTTGTTATAAGAAGGAAGTAAGCCTTGACAAGAAAATTTATAAACAATAGAAAGGGAATCAAGTGGAAAAATAGATGGTAGAGAGTGATCCCGTGAAGTGTGTATATATAAAATCAAGGCTGCTGAGAGAAAGTGGAAAGTAGAAATAGAAGAGAAGGCCCCTTAAAAGAGAATTTTTCAAATCTGTATTCGGAGATGTAGATCTATCCGCGTCATGAACTGAAATCAGCAATCTTTACGGTACTTTTGCATCACATCTCAAGTCGCGTTGAAAGGAGACCAACTTCATGGCATTGGTCATATTAGCTATTAGTCGGAGTCTCATTTCTTGTCTATTACCCGTATCTTAATGCTTGTTAAATAATGGCACATTACTTGATCATCTTAATCCAGTTTGCAAAGAATTAATTCCAAACATTTTGATCTTTATTTAAATTGGTATCTTCTCCTATTATTCGTGCCACAATATGTTTACTGAATATATTTGTAATGTATATTAATTTTGAATTCACTGGAATTGGACTTGAAACTTGCTTCTTCACAAGAGATTGCTTCATTTGGTAGCTAATCAGATGAACATGTGTCGTGAGAGTACTTCAGGATGCTCGGCATTAGCTGGAAATCCACATTCACAGAAACATAGACAATAGGTGCAGGAGTAGGCCATTCGGCCATTCAATATGATCATGGCTGATCATCTAAACTCAGTACCCCATTCCTGCTTTTTTTCCCCATTTCCTTTGATTCCATTAGCCCTAAGAGCTAAATCTAACTCTCTCATGAATCCATCCAGTGAATTGTCCTCCACTGCCTTCTGTGGCAGAGAGTTCCACAGATTCACAACTCTCTGGGTGAGGAGGTCTTTCCTCATCTCAATCCTAACTGGCCAACCCCTTATTCTTAAACTTCTGGGCTCCCCCAACATCGGGAACATTTTTCCCATATCTAGCCTGTCCAATAGTTTAAGAATTTTATATGTTTCTATACGAGTCCCTCTCATCCTTCTAAATTCCAGTGAATACCAGCCCAGTCGACCCATGCTTTCATCACATCGCTGTGTTAAAAATACACTACATTTTATGAAATCACGGTGGCTCTTTGACTCATGGTGTCTCTGGCTAACAAAAACATTGATTTTACTGTACATTCAAAATTAATAGTTGACCTACACCAATGGCTTTTATAGAAAGGAATTTCAACCTTGTGTCACCTTTACTAATGGAAACATTTTCTAATTTCATATCTGTGAGGCCTCACTCTGGTTTTTAGTCACAGGCCCCCAAATGAATTCTTTCTATTGACTCATAGACGGCCTCAGAATCCCCACAAAATCGATCAAATGAAGCTTATGAATCTAACATTGATAATTTGATGCTGAGTTTGTAGCTATGACTCTGGTCATAGGTCAATGCTGTGACCTCAAGGTTCAACATATATTTCCTGAGGTCTGATGTCCGGAAATGGTCTCTTTAATTTTAAGTTTGGTTAAATCAGCTATCCCAGCACAGCTTGGTTTAGTTTAGTTTATAGACACAGTGTGGAAACAGGCCCTTCAGTCCACCGAGTCTGCACTGACCAGCGATCAGCTGTACACTAATTCTAGGGATAATTTACAGAAGCCAAATAACCTACAAACCTGCACGTCTTTGGAATGTCAGTTTTAAAATATATTTAAAAAAAACCTCTGCCTTGGTGGCTACCATAATCCTCAACTCCATTCTCTTGCCTTCTCCTCGAAACTTTAACACGTCTACTAATCAAGACCTGTCAATGAATGATAGACACAAAAAACTGGAGTAACCCAATGGGTCAGGCAGCATCTCTGGAGACAGGAATAGGTGACGTTTCGGGTCGAGACCCTCCTTCAGCTTAATCCGAACCCTATCAATCTCTGCTTTAGAAGTACACAATGCCTTGACCTCCACAACTGTCTATGGCAATGAATTCCACAGATTCACCACCCTCTGGCTAAAGAAATAGAATATTTCTGCTATGATTTTCTTTATTCCTTCCTGTCGGTCAATGTGGGCACTTCATGCGTAAGTTGCGATGAGGCAGGGAGAAGTGCTTACATGTTCCAATAAATCTTAATCTGCTTCTACTAATTACTCCCTGACCTCATAAATTCATACATGATAGGGGCAGAATTAGGCCACTCGGCCCATCAAGTCTACTCCATTCAATCATGGCCGATCTATCTCTCCCTCCTAGCCCCATTCACCTGCATTCTCCCCATATAACCCCTGACACCCGTACAAATTGAGAATCAATCTATCTCTGCTTTCTTACAAATACCCAATGCGTTGGCCTCCACAGCTATCTGTGGCAATGAATTCCACAGATTCACCACCCTCTGACTAAAGAAATGCCTCCTCATCTCCTTTCTAAAGGTACGTCCCATATGAGGAGTTAGATGAAAGCGTTGTAACTGCTGCTGTGACAGTTTGTACGCTGAATTCCTCCGAGACTGATATATGTGGTAACAATCTCCAGTGATTTTATTTGTGTTTTTGCCGCTGTCACTCTCCACAGAGTCTTTGTCGTTTCGCAGTGAACATTCTGTACTTCTATGTGAAGCATGAGATTACTTAAGAGAGATTTATTGTTTACAACCGACCATTTCTGCAGATCGCTCCTTAAACACCAACCAATGTTATGAAGTGTTTCCAATTACCTCCGACTTTCAATATTTCCTTTGAATTTCACACTGAGATATTTCACAATTTGGCCTCAACTCCCATCAGTTTCAGTTTAGTTTATTGTCAAGTGTACCGAGGTAGTGAAAAGCTTTTGTTGCGTGCTAACCAGTCAGCGGAAGGACAATACATGATTACAATTGAGCCATATACAATGTACAGATACATGACAAGTGCAAGGTAAAGACTGCAATGTCCGATGGTCACCAATGAGGTAGATAGTAGTTCAGGATTGCTCTCTGGTTGTGGTAGGATGGTTCGGTTGCCTGATAACTGTCGCTAAATCTGGAGGTGTGCGTTTTCACACTTCTGTACCTCTTGCCTGATGGGAGAGGGAGTGGCCATGTGTGTGACTGGTCCGTGATTATGCTGTTGGCCTTGCCGAGGCAGCGTGAGGTGCATTGCACCATTATCCCGCCGTTCATAACTGGTTTTGCAAAACGAGCAGCGAGGAGACTGCTTGAGTCTACCTGTGATATGAATGGACAGAACGAACAAGCAACTTATATACAACATGCTCCTCAAGACAAACATAATAAATTGCTTTTGCAAATGGCTGATCTGATTGCACTGCAACTCAGCTTTCCATTCTGGTTCAGAGATACAGCATGGAAACAGGCCCTTCGGCCCGCTGAGTGAATGCTGACCAGCACAAATTCTATCCTACACACTTGGGATAATTTGCAGAAACCAACTAACCTACAAATCCGTACGTCTTTGGTACGTGGGAGGAAACCGGAGAAAACCCACGCGGTCACAGGGCGAACGTACAAACTCCACACAGACAGCATCCGTAGTCAGGATCGAACCCGGTTCTCTGGCGCTGTGAGGCAGCAACTCTACTGCTCCGTCACCATGGCTGAGGTAATTTTCAACGTGTTGAAGATCCAGCGGCGACCAGAACAAGGTGCGACTCTTTGGGCGACTACTCACGACCATACAGGCTTCACCCCGCGACATGTCGCCTGTATGGTTGTGAGTCGTCTCCTCAGTTGCCCAAAGAGTCGTAACGTCTTTCTGCTCGCCGCTGGATTTTCAACATGTTGAACATTTTTGCCGACCTATGACGGGTGCCGGCAGTCGCCGAAAAAGTCGCACAAGTGGGACAGGGCCATTAGCCTTCTAAAGGTCATTGGTTGCAAGCCTCACCTGCCCCATCTTTCCCCATGAGACAGCTCATCCATTCTAGTCTAACAATCTTCCATTCCTAGTCTAATTAACTTTCCAACACATCAAGCATTCTTCATTAAATAAGAAGGCTAATTATGTACACTAGCTGTGGTCTGATCCACACACTCTGTAACTGAAGCATGATCTCCTTATTTTGCATTCAATTCCTCTACAATACACATTTCATTAGCTTTTCTAATTAAATGCTCTACCAGTAAATGAGCCTCTTGAAACTCCTGCAGCAAGGGTCTGGGATTTCCTGCTCATCATTTTCCATTTATGCATTTTGTTGTAGATAATTCTCAAGACACTTGCGCCATCCAGCCTCATTCTTACTTCGGGCAAAGAACATCCTACCTGGTGCCGACATATGTTGCACAGAGTTGCAGCTGCTGTCATCGCTGCCTGGTGGCTTGGTGCGATACTGTGTGCAACAATGCGTTGGTCAGTTGGTGCATGCCCGCAGCCAGCAACACACCAGGTGCATGCACATGAATTGTCACCAGAAGCTGCCAGTACAGTTTTGCAAATGTAGTAGTCTCTGCAAATTGCCCCCTAGTGTGTAAAGAGTGAATGAGAAAGTGGTGTGTTGGTTTAAACCGAAGATAGACACAAAAAGCTGAAGTAACTCAGAGGGACAGGCAGCAACTCTGGGGAGGAGGGTGGTTGATATTTTGGGTTGAGACCCTTCTTCAGAGCGTGTGAACAGATGATCGCTGGTCGGCGTGGACTCGGTGGGCAGTGGGGCCTGTTTTCAGGTTGTATATCTAAACATGATCAATTTTTAAGTTGGACGCTTTTCTTGATTGTCGGGCTGGTGCTCAGCTTGTGGTACGATGCCTCGGGCATGATTGTTGATGATCTCTCTGCTGAATTGATGACGGTGAGGTGTGGATCAATTATATCAAGTAGCGCGGCCTTGGGAAACCAAGCAAGGACAAACATTGTTTTATTTGCTGCGGCAAGATCAGTCGGTTCAGGCACTTGTGTTCAAGAAGGAACTGCAGATGCTGGAAAATCGAAGGTAGACAAAAATGCTGGAGAAACTCAGCGGGTGCCTATCTATGGAGCAGCAGCATCTATGGAGCAAAGGAAATAGGTGACGTTTCGGGCCGAAACCCTTCTTCAGACACTGGCACTTGCCAGCTTCATTTCAATTTGAAATAGGAAATAGGAAATGGAAGATGGTCACAGATTCCCCAATGTTTACAGAAACTGTACACAAATGTTCTAGATGGTTTGTGTCAGCGCTGTGATCGATGTGAAGATGGAGGAAGCTGCTGCCTTCCAATGCCAGAGACCTGGGTTCAATCCCGACCTCGGGTGCTGTCTGTACAGAGTTTGCATGTTCTCCCTGTGACCACGTGGGTTTTCTCCGGGTGCTCCGGTTTCCTCCCACACTCCAAAAGACGTGCGGGTTTGTAGGTTAATTGGCTTTTGTGTATGGAGTGGATGCAAAAGTGGGATAACATAGAACTAGGGCGATCGATGGTTGCCGTGGATTTGGTGGGTCAAAGGACCTGTTTCTATGCTGCATCTCCAAACTAAACTACAACTACAAACGGACTTAGTGCAGGTGTCATGGGGTCAAGGGGAGAAGGCAGGAGAATGGGGTTGAGAGGGAAGGATGGATCAGCAATGATTGAATGGCACAGTAGATCTGATGGGCTGAATGGCCTCATTCTACTCCTATCACTTATGGACATAGATGGATGGGAGACAGGGCTGAGGCAGAATTGCAGAGTTGTGGCTTCGAGCCCACTCCATAGTCCTCAGCACAAGGGTCAGGCTGGCTCTCCAGGTCCAAGGTACACAAAAATGTTGGAGAAACTCAGCGGGTGCAGCAGCAACTATGGAGCGAAGGAAATAAGTAACGTTTCGGGCAGAAACCCTTATTCAGACTAGGGGGTGGCGGGGAGAAGGAAGGAAAAAGGAGGAGGAGGAGCCCGAGGGCTGAGGAAGGGGAGGAGACAGCAAGGGCTAACAAAATTGGGAGAATTCAATGTTCATGCCCGCAGGATGCAGACTCCCCAAGCGGAATATGAGGTGCTGTTCCTCCAATTTCTGGTGTTGCTCACTCTGGCCATGGAGGAGACCCAGGACAGAGAGGTCAGACGGGGAATGGGAGGGGGAGTTGACGTGCTGAGCCACTGGGAGGTCAGGTAGGTTCTTGCGGACCAAGCGGAGGTGTTGGGCGAAACGATCGCCCATACGATTGCCCAACCAGGCTCTCCAGGTCCTGCTGAATGTGGACTTAACTTACAGCGCTGCCAATAAGCGTGGAGAGAAGGAATAGGTGACGTTTCGGGTTTCAGACCGAGAAGCTGCCTGAACCGCTGAGTTACTGCAGCATCTAGCGTCTATCTCTCACACGAAGTAACGTTTTATTTCGTAATGTCGACTACGAATGTGGAGGGATTGTAATTATGCAGAAATCTAATTGGTTGCCATTATCTTTGCTGCACCTTGAGTGAGTTCGATCGTATTGAGTTTCTGACATCACGTCTCAATCTATAATACCAGAAAGAATTGTCAGAGCGACTAAGCAAGTAATGGATGTGATGGAAGAACAGAGTGATGCTACACTATTCCTAATCAATAAATAACAAGGACTATAATTAAATTAAAAAAGGTTCTGTGTGTGTGTTTGATCATGTTGATATATCCCTTTGTGTATAGATGTCTGTTTGGATATATTCCTGGGCAGATGTAAGTGTATTAATTGACTTAACTGTGTAACTCTGCCTGGCGACAAGTGTTGCAACACAGAAGTGGCCCTACATCTCCATCCACTTCTGTCATTGATACATTTCTATTGCTTTATTTCTCTGCTCAGTGTTTCAAAGGACGCCTGCAGCGAAGGGCCCTTTGTGGTCCCGACCATGGGGGAAAATGGAGGAGGACTGGCCACATTTCTGTGCCTTCCACCACAGTGATGAATGCTGTGGTGGATGTTTGTGTTAAATGTTTATTGTGTTTTTGTGTGTTCTTTATCATTGTACCGCTGCTGGCAAATTCATTTCACTTGCACTTTATGTGCAATGTGACAAATAAAACCGTATTGTATTGATACACGATTTTATCAGCAAAGGGTATAGTGTGGTGAGGGTCAGTGAGGTGTGAAACTTGTAGAAACATAGACAATAGGTGCAGGAGTAGGCCATTTGGCCCTTCGAGCCTGCACCGCCATTCAATATGATCATGGCTGATCATCCAACTCAGTATCCCGTACCTGCCTTCTCTCCATACCCCCTGATCCCTTTAGCCACAAGGGCCACATCTAACTCTCTCTTAAATATAGCCAATGAACTGGTACTCAAAGCACTCCTTAATATATTTCATGCGTAGGAAGGAACTGCAGATGCTGGTTTAAACCGAGGATGGACACAGAAAGTTGGTGTAACTCAGCGGGACAGGCAGCATCTTCTGGAGAGAAGGAATGCGTGACGTTTCAGGTCGAGACCCTTCTTCAGACATATTTAAGTTACATTAAAAATACAGCTCGATCTATGAAGCCTCCTGGTTTTGAATTACAGTAAGACTCTGATAAGCTGACATCCAATTGTTCAGAAGTCCCAGTGGAGATCTACTTCTTCCATGGGGCTTCTATCCAAGACGGTGCCCAACCCAGGCCACTATTTGTGTGCTCAGTGTAGAAGTGGATTTGCAATCACAGTTTACAATTGCTCCACTCTGTATAACACTGTGGAGGGCTCTTAGAAACATAGAAAAATATGTGCAGGCCATTCGGCCCATTGAGCCAGCACCGCCAATCAATATGATCATGGCTGATCATCTAAAATCAGTACCCCGTTCCTGCTTTTTCCCCATATCCCTTGATTGCTTTACCCTAAGAGCTAAATCTAACTCTCTCTTGAAAATCATTGCATCATGTATTGTAATCACGTATTGTCTTTCCGCTGACTGGTTAGCACGCAACAAAAGCTTTTTACTGTACATAGAAATTAGGTGCAGGAGTAGGCCATTCGGCCCTTCGAGCCTGCAACTCCATTCAATATGTTCATGGCTGATCATCAGACCTCGGTACACGTGACAATAAACTAAACTGTTATAAATTAAATCTGTTTCTTACAAATTTACCTGTTTATATTTTGTTACTTTGTGGAATTCCATGATTAAATTGACATTAGTTGAGCAAAAACCACTATGAACAAAGAATAAACAAATAGTAGGAGTCATCGTCAGTCAAAATGATACATTGTGATGGTTGATACAATTTATGTCATTAAATACACTTCTAATGAGCAAGGACAATTGCATTTAATGGTCCAAAACACTTAGCAGCCAATAAATTATATCTCGAGTGCATTTGCAGTTGCCTTGCAAGCGGCCATGGTGGCCAATCAAGGTGCCAGTTCCATCAAAAGCACTTTCCAGTATTGCAATGCTCAGTAAATCCTCATTATCTATTGCTCTCCCGAATGCTCTGGCAATGTGCTCACTGAAATGCATCAATGGACTCAGTTCAAGGCTCCGTTTCAAATGTCTCTGTCTGTGTTGAACCCGACTCTTCACCGCGGCTACTCTACCGTTCCACATATCTACTCCACCAACAACCAACCCGATCTCTAAATCCTGCGTTCTCTCATCTGCTACACATGGATGGGACAGGTTTGAAGGGATACGGGCCAGATGGGACGTGTAGATGGGGCATGTTGGCCAGTTTGGGTAAGTTGGGCCCAAGGGCCTGTTTCCAAGTTGTGTCAGTCTATGATGCTATATCACAGCCCCATTTGTCTAGCTTGCTTTTTGAAACCTTAAACACGAATGGGCTCACAATTCTATCTTTCCCTAGAAGGAAATCTTTCTAAGTGTTTGAAAGATCATGAACCACAGATTGGTCATTTACTCTCTGCTATATCTTCTCTCCTTTTCGAAGGCATTCCAAGATCACAAATTGGCAGGTTGCCTTATGAAGAAAGGCTGCACAGACTAGACCAGTATGTGCTAGATTGTAGAAGAGCAAGAGGGCACTTAATTGAAGTCAGAAGAAGGGTTCCAACCCAAAACACCACCTATCCATGTTCTCCAGAGATGCTGCCTGACCCGCTGAGTTACTCCACCATTTTGCATCCTTTTTTCACTGGGGTTTTGACAGGCAGAGTGCGAGGGAGGAATTTCCTCTTCAGGAAAAATCCAGGCTACAGTATCACTGTTTAGCAGTGGCACCAGTGTGGAATGGAGAGGCCACGTGTGTCAACATCTAATCTCCAGCATGGTCAGTGACTCAGTGCTGAAACACACAGAGCCAGGAGTTATGAATGCATGTATTAGTGAGAAGGGAGATGACCAGAGCCTTTCACTAACTGCTGGCAAAATATGACCTGGCTAATTAAATATTAAAGAACTTTGCACCTTGGCCAGAAAGAATACAGACAATGAAACTTGACAAGACGACTTTGAAGCTGGTACAACTTGGGTGGGGGAGGGATAGAGAGAGAGGGTCCATACTCCCTTTCACCTAGGCTATGGCAAACAATGGCCTATTTCATTTATCATCATTACTATTTTGTACATCTTTCATTCATTTGTTCTACACCTCTCCGTTTATATCATGCCTTTCCCTCTCCTCTGACTCTCTGTCTGAAGAAGAGTCTCGACCCGAAACACCACCTATTCCTTTTCTCCAGAGATGCTGCCTGTCCCGCTGAGTTACTCCAGCATTTTGTGTCTATCTTCGGTGTAAACCAGCATCTGCAGTTCCTTCCTGCAACATCCCCTTAACCAATGCCTGGAAATATTGCCCTTCTTCCACAATGCTTTGTTAACGGATCTTTTGAAAACTTTGGCTTGAGACTGTGAACTTCTGGGTTTTAGCGATTCACTAAAGCCAGGGGCCTTTGATGAGAATAGAATATCCACCTACTGAGGAGAGATCAAGGAATTAAAAAAAAAAAGAACTATTTGAACAGTGGTTCTGCATGATGACGCTCGACATGTTTAATTGAATGAAGAAGCTCGATATGTTTAATTTAATCTCCAATTCCCTCTCTGATGCCTACTGGAGTATGAAAGATTCCCCTTTAGGTTGCAATGTGTGCATCCATTCAAGTCCATTGACTCTGTTGGGACCATCGATGCTCCTAGCAGGAACTGCCGGAATCAATTCCCATTCCCCTACCTGCAGAGTTGTGTTCATAACCTGGAGGACTTGCAGTTTGAAGATGAAAGCAAAATGCAGGATTTGTGTTTCTTGGTGGAAAAAAGTGAAATATCTTTTCTGTTATATTCAGGAGTAGAAAGATCGTGCAGCATTGCCATGCGCTAATTTTGTTTAGAGTTAACATAGAAACATAGAAATTAGGTGCAGGAGTAGGCCATTCGGCCCTTCGAGCCTGCACCGCCATTCAATATGATCATGGCTGATCATCCAACTCAGTATCCCGTACCTGCCTTCTTCCATACCCTCTGATCCCCTTAGCCACAAGGGCCACATCTAACTCCCTCTTAAATATAGCCAATGAACTGTGGCCTCAACTACCCTCTGTGGCAGAGAATTCCAGAGATTCACCACTCTGTGTGAAAAAAGTTCTTCTCATCTCGGTTTTAAAGGATTTCCCCCTAATCCTTAAGCTGTGACCCCTTGTCCTGGACTTCCCTAACATCGGGAACAATCTTCCTGCATCTAGCCTGTCCAACCCCTTAAGAATTTTGTAAGTTTCTATGATCCCCTCTCAATCTCCTAAATTCTAGAGAGTATAAACCAAGTCTATCCAGTCTTTCTTCATGAGACAGTCCTGTCATCCCAGGAATCAGTCTGGTGAACATTCTCTGCACTCCCTCTATGGCAATAATGTCCTTCCTCAGATTTGGAGACCAAAACTGTACGCAATACTCCAGGTGTGGTTTCACCAAGACCCTGTACAACTGCAGTAGAACCTCCCTGCTCCTATACTCAAATCCTTTTGCAATGAAAGCTAAAATACCATTCGCTTTCTTTACTGCCTGCTGCACCTGCATGCCTACCTTCAATGACTGGTGTACCATGACACCCAGGTCTCGCTGCATCTCCCCTTTCCCAATTGGCCACCATTTAGATAATAGTCTGCTTTCCCGTTTTTGCCACCAAAATGGATAACCTCACATTTATCCACATTATACTGCATCTGCCAAACATTTGCCCACTCACCCAGCCTATCCAAGTCACCTTGCAGTCTCCTAGCATCCTCCTCGCAGCTAACACTGCCCCCCAGCTTAGTGTCATCCGCAAACTTGGAGATATTGCCTTCAATTCCCTCATCCAGATCATTAAAATATATTGTAAATAGCTGGGGTCCCAGCACTGAGCCTTGCGGTACCCCACTAGTCACTGCCTGCCATTGTGAAAAGGACCCGTTTACTCCTACTCTTTGCTTCCTGTTTGCCAGCCAGTTCTCTATCCACATCAATACTGAACAAACCCCCAATGCCTTGTGCTTTAAGTTTGTATACTAATCTCCAATGCTTCCAGTTTCTAACAACAATACCACAATTTCAGTAATGTTAAGGGCCTGTCCCACTTACGTGATTTTTTTCGGCAACTTGCCGACACCTGTCATAGTCGCAGCAGGTCTCCGAAAATGTTCAACATGTTGAAAATCCAGCGGCGACCAGAAAAAGGTCCGACACCTTGGGAGACTACTCACGACCAGACAGGCATCACCCTGTAATGTCTCCGCAGATATTATTAGTACAAGAAATTTCCATGCTCATACATCACTATATTTATTTATTTGAAGTACACCGCAGAATTAGGGGTGGCATGGTGGTGCAGCGGTAGAGTTGCTGCCTCACAGCGCCAGAGACCTGGGTTCAATCCCGACTATGGGTGCTGTCTGTATGGAGTTTGTACGTTCTCCCCGTGACCTGCGTGGGTTTTCTCCGGTTGCTCCGGTTTCCTCCCACATCCCAAAGACGTGTAGGTTTGTAGGTTAATTGGCTTCTGTAAAATTGTCCCTATTGTGTGGGATAGAACTGGTGTACGGGTGATCGCTGGACGGTGCAGACTCGATGGGCCGAAGGGCCTGCTTCCATTCTGTATCTCTAAATTAAAAACTAAACTAAATATGAATGTGCTCAGGGTAACTCCAGGTATACAAATATTTTACAGTTGCTAATTGTTAGTTCCAGTTTATGCTTACTTATGCACTAATAGAAAATGATCACAAATCCATAAGATTAATTAATCTCTCCACAGGAAATTAATTTGAATGAACACATTTGACAAATTGAATCCTCCGTGCTTATTGCATTGATTGTAACATGCCTCAGAAAACTCTTTGCACCATCTGAAGCATTTGCAAGGTGGTCAAAACCAGTAACAGTTGCAATCATTTTAGGTCTGTTTGTTCTGCCAATGTTGTGTTCAGCAGAATAACTTGGATTTATGCTTATTGATCCTGTTCATGCCTCAGCAAGTGTCATGTTTGACATGCTTTTAATGGCTGAGTGATTTTACATCTGTGGCAGTTGAATCTCCTGGCAGCAGAGCCTGTAATCCCAGTGGAGAGGTGCTTACCGCTGCCAGAGACACTATTAGTCACTGGTTGACCTGGGATTCACATGATCCAGCTCAAGACTGTGACCTAATCTCCACCACATGACTATCCCAATGCAATCAGTGGCTCAGGCACCCCTATCTGTTTAGTTTAGAGATACAGCGCGGAAACAGGCCCTTCACGCCGACCAGCGACCCCCAGATACTAACACTATCCTACACACACTAAGGACAATTTACCTCTATACCAGGCCAATTAACCTACAAACCTGTGCGTCTTTAGAGTGTAGTAGAAAACCAAAGATCTTGGAGAAAACCCTCGCAAGTCACGGGGGGAACATACAAGCTCCTGAGAGGCAGAAAAAGCTGGAGTAACTCACCGGCGGGACAGGCTGCACCTCTGGAGAGAAGGAATAGGTGACATTTCGGGTCGAGTCAAACTCCATACAGACAGACAGGTTTTCTGGCGCTGTAAGGCAGCAACTCTACCGCTGCGCAACCGTGCAGGAATATATACAGTACACTCAGCAGTGATTGGAAACCAAAACTAAGTATGTAGGTAGGAACTGCAGATGCTGATTTACACCGAAGATAGACACAAAATGCTGGAGTAACTCAGCGGGACAGGCAGCATCTCTGGAGAAAAAGAAATGTCCTTCTATCCGAGTTACTCCAGCATTTTGTGTGCACTAAAACTAAGTGACTTAGGACTTTACAGAGAACAATCATTGCACCTGTAAAACTCCGAAAAAAGCCCCAACAGATTAAATAATTGCCCACAAAATTATGTGCTGCTGATGTTTCCAGAAGGATTTAGGGCAGGGGTGGGGAACCTTTTCATGTTGGAATGCCGCATTAAGTTAGCTGTAATCTAATAAGGCCGCATTCAAGAAACTTCAATTAGATATACTTCAAAATGTACATTATTTTGTAAAAATCTAACTGCTATGTACTAACTTCAAGAAAATGAAAAAAAAACTGTTAATTCCAAAGTTAATTAACCTTTTAATGTCTTTGTTGTGACTGATTTCTGGAGTCTAGAGTCACATTAGAACTAAATCATGAACATAACAGGTGGTGTGTAGCCCTCATGAATTACTAATGTTTGAATTGTGGTCGTCAGTCGGGGAGGATTATCCCGTTGAAACTTCTTAGACTCTTTGGTATTTTAAATACGTTCATTTTAAGATTCAAATTAAAATAATAAATGACGAACAAAAATATATTAATAAAAGGATTTGTTCTACAAAATTTGGATTCATTCAAAAGGCCGCACTTAATGGCCTAGATTTCCCCACCCCTGATTTAGGGTAATCTTTCTTATTTGATTCACAGCAATCCAAGATCAAAGAGGGCGGCATGGTGAGAACGTGCAAACTCCGTACAGGCAGCACCCGTAGTCGGGATTGAACCCGGGTCTCTGGCGCTATAAGGCAGCAACTCTACCGCTGCGCCACCCTGCCACCCCTAATTCTGTGTACCTCAAATAAATTAATATAGTAAGGTATTAGCATGGGAATTTGTGGTGCAGAAGTGTGAACACACACACCTCCAGATTCAGGGACTGCAGGGTCTCGACCCGAAACGTCGCCTACTCCTCTCCATAGATGCTGCCTCACCCGCTGAGTTTCTCCAGCATTTTTGTCTACTTTCATTATTCCAAGTACAATATTTTATTTTCTTTGACTGGATCGGATGCAAACAAATGCTTTTCACCGTACTTTGGGCATGTGTCAGTAAATAAACTGAATTAAACTTAAATAATGCAAGACTGTGAAATATGTTTGTTCTCAGATATCTGTTTATTTTATTAACAGTAGCGGAGAAAGATGTCATGCAAAAAAAGAGGGCTAGATAATGCATTAAGAAAAGGATGTCATTAGTGGTGAGTGGTGAGAAATGATCTTGGCTCAGAAATTGAGGATGTAAAATCACCGTGAATGGAGATAACAAGACGTAGATAATATTGGTGGGACTAGTCTAAATTCTCCTGAACAGCGGTTGCTAGACAGATTGTTAATGGAGAAATAATGAACAGTTGAAGCAGTTTCAAAGAACAACATATTGTGGACTCACCCAAGGAACAGGCAATTTCAACTTTCATTATGTGTGATGAGACAATTAATTAGTAACCTCACAATTAAAATTGGGTAGAAACTCTTGGAACTAGTGATCATAATAGATTTACGTTGTTTACGTTGGTGGTGCTGGCTCGAAGGGCTGAATGGCCTCCTCCTGCACCTATTTTCTATGTTCTCCAGAGATGCTGCTGCTGAGTTACTCCCACTGAGTTACTCCAGCACTCCATGAAACGTCACCTATCCATGTTCTCCACAGATGCTGCCTGACCCGCTGAGTTACTCCAGCACTCCATGAAACGTCACCTAACCATGTTCTCCACAGATGCTGCCTGACCCACTGAGTTATGGTGCAGCAGCATCTATGGAGCTAAGGAAATAGGCAACGTATCGGGCCGAAACCCTTCTGGAAATAGGCAACGTTTCGGGCCGAAACCCTTAAGGGTTTCGGCCTGAAACGTTGCCTATTTCCTTAGCTCCATAGATGCTGCCTGACCCGCTGAGTTACTCCAGCACTCTGTGAAACGTCACCTATCCATGTTATCCACAGATGCTGCCTGACCCGCTGAGTTACTCCAGCACTCTGTGAAACGTCACCTATCCATGTTCTCCACAGATGCTGCCTGACCCGCTGAGTTACCCAGCACTCTGTGAAACGTCACCTATCCATGTTCTCCACAGATTGCCTGACCCGCTGAGTTACTCCAGCACTTTTTTTGTGCATTAACCAGCATCTGCAGTTGTTTACGTGGAGAAGCCCAGAGTTGGGTTCAGAAGGGCGATGGTGGCTGTGGTTAGAATTGGAACAGGGATTAGAAAAGATGTGAACTGAGAAGTTGTTGACTGAAGCATTTACTCAAGGCCATGACTGAAGCCTTTATTAAGCACCGCTTGACTCTGGCTGATCGTCAATTAGCATTTCATATTTTTAATTTCAGATTTAAATTAGTCACAGTGTATTGCTTTTATGCATAGTTGATGGCAGGGCACAAAAGCAATTGACCATGAAAACTGCCCGAATGCCCTAAAAGCCCAACCAGTTCCTTCAAGGAAATAAATACTGATCCCCCCAAATGAATACATCGTTGGTCATCTATCGCTGGCCCTGCTTTGTTCTGGCCTTTATTACATCCACTTCCCTCCCCTCTACTTTCAGTCTGAGAGTCAGCAACTGCACACATTGTGGGGAGAGAGATGGAGTGAGAAAGCATGGGAACAGCACCTCATATTTCACTTGGGTAGTTTACACCCCAGCGGTATGAACATTGACTTCTCTAACTTCAGATAGCCCTTGCTTTCTCTCTCCATTACCCCTTCCCCTTCCCAGTTCTCCCACTAGTCTTACTGTCCCCGCCTACATTCTACCTTTGTCCCACCCCCTCCCTTGACATCAGTCTGAAGAAGGACCTCGACCCAAAACATTCCTTCTCTCCAGAGATGCTGCCTCACCCGCTGAGTTACTCCAGCATTTTGTGTCTACCTTCAATTTAAACCAGAATCTGCAGTTCTTTCTTACATACTTAGTTTAAGATACAGCACGGAAACAGGCCCATCAGCCTACCGAGTCCGCACCGACCAACAATCCCTTGGTGTTAGAATTCTAGTGTAGGATATTAACACTATCCTACACACACTAAGGACAATTTACATTTACACCAAGCCAATTAGAAACATAGAAACATAGAAATTAGGTGCAGGAGTAGGCCATTCGGCCCTTCGAGCCTGCACCGCCATTCAATATGATCATGGCTGATCATCCAACTCAGAATCCCGTACCTGCCTTCTCTCCATACCCCTGGATCCCCTTAGCCACAATGGCCACATCTAACTCCATCTTAAATATAGCCAATGAACTGGCCTCGACTACCCTCTGTGGCATAGAGTTCCAGAGATTCACCACTCTCTGTGTGAAAAAAGTTCTTCGCATCCCTGTTTTCAAGGATTTCCCCCTTATCCTAAGCTGTGACCCCTTGGGGACAATTTCCCTAACATCGGGAACATCTTCCTGCATCTAGCCTGTCCAACCCCTTAAGAATTTTGTAATTGACCTACAAACCTGTACGTCTTTGGAGTGTGGGAGGAAACCGAAGACCTCAGAGAAAACCCACGCAGGTCACAGGAAGAACGTGTAAACTCCGTACAGACAGCGCCCAAAGTAAGAATCTAACCCGGGTCTCTGGCGCTGTAAGGCAGCAACTCTACCGCAGCGCCACCGTGCCGCCCTGATGCTACTGACACCACTGTGTCTATCTTCGGTATAAACCAGCATCTGCAGTTTCTTTCTACACGTTATTCATGCCTGAGCTGATCCGCATTCAACTTCCACCTCACAATATGTGTAGTTTATTAAGGATTCTCCTCCCATTTTTCAAGGCAACTCATTCATGAGCGGACAATACGATCTTGCAATGACCAGAGAATCAATGTGATAAATGGTTACTGTTACTTGATACATCTCCTGCCTTGCAACTGTCACAGAAATATGTTGACTCTGAAATTAGATGGACTATCTCACTTCCTTTACAGTGTAGGTAAAATAAAGTCGCCTTGAATATGAAATTAATTTAACTGCAGCTTCTGAGAACTGGATGATCAAGCTGTCAGCTTGTCCCAGCTGAAAACTCTCTCAACCCCAAGTAAAAAAGTCATGAGCTCCACTCCACTCGACAGCGTGAGTAGATAATCCACTTTGACACTTACGTGCAATCAATAACGAGCAAATGCAATATTGACAAAGGTCTTTTGCATTGGGTATTAAACTCAGACCCTGCCTTCCTGTGAGAGTGTACACACACACACATCCCATGGCTCTGTTAACGAAGAGCAGTGAGTTTGACTGCCTTATCTAACGCTTGTCTGACCCGCTGAGTTACTCCAGCACTTTGAGTCTATCTTTCATCATTGATATATACTATGGAGAGATGTAATGCTGAGGCTCTAGAAGCGCCAGTCAGCATTGTGAGCAGATTTGGGCCCCATATCTGAGGAAGGATGTGCTGGCTCTGGAGAGGGTCCAGAGGAGGTTTACATGAATAATTCCAGGAATTAATGGGCCAGAATATGATGAGTGTTTGACAGCACTGGGCCTGTACTTGCTGGAGTTTAGAAGGTTGAGGGGGGACCTCATTGAAACTTACAGAATAATGAAAGGCATAGAAAGGATGTTTCCACATGTGGGAGAGTCTTGGACCAGAGGTCACAGCCTCAGAATTACAGGGCCCTCTTTTAGAAAGGAGGAACTTCTTTAGTCAGAGGGTAGTTAATCTGTGGAACTCATTGCCACAGAGGGCTGTGGAGGCCAAGTCAGTAAATCATTTTAGGCAGAGGCAGACAAATTCTTGATTAGAAAGGGTGTCAAGAGTTATGGGAAGAAGGCAGGAAAATGGGATTAGGAGGCAGAGATCAGCCTTGATTGAATTGAAGAGTAGACTCGATGGGCCGAATGGCCTAATTCTACTCCTATAACTTGTGAACTTGTTGGACATGGTCTCTGGCTGCCCGACCTGCCTAGTAGACAACTTGTCAATAATTTTTCAAACGGAATTCTGAGGACATACAAATTGATTACTTATTTTCTTAGATTATCAAATTATCAGTGGAAGAAGGAACTGCAGATGCTGGTTTACAGAGTCAGGGAGAGGGACACGAGAGATATGATATGGTACAAATAAACAAATGAATGAAAGGTTTGCAAAAGGACAAATCAAAGCCTGTCACACCTTTCATTCATTTTTTCATATCTCTCAATTCCCTCTTCCCTGACTCTCAGTCTGAAGAAGGGTCTCAACCCAAAACATCACCTATTCCTTTTCTCTAGAGATGCTGCCTGGCCTGCTGAGTTACTCCAGCACTCTATCGAATTATTAGTGATGGGTTAAATGGAGGTGCCAAACAACCTCTTTGGACTATCTTTGATAGGACTTTACTGGACTTTATCTTGCACTAAGCATTATTCAAGTTATTCCCTTTATCATGTAGCTGTACACTGTCGATGGCTCGATTGTATTGTTGACTTTCTGCTGACTGGATAGCACGCATTAAAAGCTTTTCACTGTACCTCGGTACACGTGACAATAAACTGAACTCAAACTAAACTCAAACTATTGGAGTGATTTCAATCAATATTCATTCAGTCTTCATTTACAGAACTAACTTCAAATCCTCCCTCTGCACGATCCATGTTCTGTTTCATCTCTCTCCGTATTGATTTCCGCTGCGTATGTGTGCCAGAGTCGTTTACAACATTTGTAACGACTTCTCCTCTTCTTTCAGAGATAGTCCACACATGAGATTACAGTGCAGCTCTTATATTCTGGCAAAGTATTTTAAATAAATAAATATGCATCCGTTATCAAAAGTCTGTGTTCACTAGAGATGTTTTGGAGCTGACATGTGGGAAGAAGAGCTTCAGTGGCATCCAGGTCATCAGATTACAAAGAATTATCAAGTGTCACCTCTGGAACTCTGCAAGAATCCCTTTCAACTCCAGATGGGACCAATTTACCCAAAACTGTTTGATCCTGTGAACACAGTGTAAGCCCCAAAGAAGCTTTATTGAAGGTATCTTTAAAGTACTCTGTCAGTTAACAAAGGGTGAAGTTGTGAAGCACATTGATCTTCCAGGGCTGGTGTCATGGACTCCAGTTCCTCACTTCCCTGCAAATCCTGACGCTGATTTACCGTCTCTGCTGAAATCTGTACAACTTCTAACGTAATAACGCCTTGGAATTTCGCTTTAAACATAGTTAAACGTGTTTGCATTTCTAGTAGCCGATGAGTAACAAGTGTGCTTACAATCACACCAATTCAGGGGCATAGTTTTAAATAAAACATTGTATTTTGCTGATCATTCTGAAAATATCATTGGATGTGAAACAGTCTTCATTTACAGAACTAACTTCAAATCCTCCCTCTACACGATCTATGTTCTGTTTCATCTCTCTCCATATTGATTTCCGCTGCGTATGTGTGCCAGAGTGGTTTACGGGACAGAAGTTTAGGGGTAATATGAGGGGGAACTTCTTTACTCAGAGAGTGGTAGCGGTGTGGAATGAACTTCCAGTGGAAGTGGTGGAGGCAGGTTCATTGGTACCATTTAAAAATAAATTGGATGGGCATATGGATGAGAAGGGAATGGAGGGTTATGGTATGAGTGCAGGCAGGTGGGACTAAGGGGAAAAAAAATTTGTTCGGCACGGACTTGTAGGGCCGAGATGGCCTGTTTCCGTGCTGTAATTGTTAAATGGTTATATGGAGCTATTTGCCAATCAGGATTGCTTGAATTCTAAAGGGTGTGTCCCACTTTCACGACCTAATTCACAACCGTTTTTACTCGTGGACATTTTTCATCAGGCTAGAAAGGATATGGGGCTCACATGGACCAGTGGGACTGATGGGTTTAAAATGGTCAGAGATGGTGGATGAAGAAACTTCATCAGAACTCACAAATGATCATCAGGTCTGCGACACATTTTATTTCAAATCCCCAGTTGCTTCGCGCTTTACATTGTTTTATTTCTCTCCTATTCCTTTAATTTCTTTCTATATTTAAACTAATTCATCCACCAGCATAATCACGAATAGGAAAGAGGGTATAATTTGTGGCACATCCCTATTAACATCCTGATTGGTAATCGATACACCATTAATTATACCAGCGGGCTGGGCCAACAAACTCAACCCTCTCTCCAATCAATAGATTGGTTAAGATTGATGAAACTCAAATCTGGGCAAGACTAAATGTGAGAATTAGTCAATCATTAAACTATATTGACTGACCTAGTTGAAAGTCTCGCTGAATCTTCAAAGAGTCAAATTAGAATAGAGTGTTTTATTGTCGTGTATCCCAAAACGGAACGATGACATTCTTATGACACTGCCCAGTCCATCATCGGCTCTGACCTCCCTTCCATCGAGGGGATCTATCGCAGTCGCTGCCTCAAAAAGGCTGGCAGTATCATCAAGGACCCACACCATCCTGGCCACACACTCATCTCCCTGCTACCTTCAGGTTGAAGGTACAGGAGCCTGAAGACTGCAACAACCAGGTTCAGGAATAGCTACTTCCCCACAGCCATCAGGCTATTAAACTTGGCTCGGACAAAACTCTGAACACTAATAGCCCATTATCTGTTATTTATTTGCACTTTATCAGTTTATTTATTCATGTGTGCATATATTTATATTATGGTATATGGACACACTGATCTGTTTTGTAGTCAATGCCTACTATATTCTGTGTGCTGAAGCAAAGCAAGAATTTCATTGTCCTATCAGGGACACATGACAATAAACTCTCTTGAACTTGAACTTATTTGCAGCTCAACAGCTTTGTAAACACAGTCCTCAATAAAGTGGAAAATGGGAGTTTGGGAAGTTCAGAGAGAGAAGCCAGACCTACTAGGCAGCAAAATAAATCTATTGATCATAAAGTAAGGTTAAAAAAGAAATTAACAATTATTTAACACAAAGTAACACAACATAGAGGTTGCACTAATCAGTTCAGTTTACTGTAAGAGGTACAGTGAAAAGCTTTGGTTGCATGCTAACTAAATGTTGTACGTCTATTAGACGTGCACTGTGGATGGCTTGAGTCTTTTCTTTGACTGGTTAGCACGGAAACAAATGCTTTTCACTGTACCTCGGTGACAATAATAATAAACTAAGCTACGTAGTATGTTTGAGAAAGAACTGCAGATGCTGGAAAAATCGAAGGTAGACAAAAATGCTGGAGAAACACAGTGGGTGAGGCAGCATCTATGGAGCGAAGGAATAGGCGACGTTTCAGGTCGAGACCCTTCTTCAGATGAAGGGTCTCGACCGAAACGTTGCCTATTCCTTCGCTCCATAGATGCTGCCTCACAAGCTAAGTAGTATGATGTGATCAGACTATTTGGTTCCTACATCCAATGCACTGCTCCTCAGTTGCACATTGTGTGGGAAATCCATGACTCTTAAATGCTTAGAAACATAGACAATCGGTACGGGAGTAGGCCATTCGGCCCTTCGATCCAGCACCGCCATTCAATGTGATCATCCACAATCTGTACCCCGCTCCTGCCTTTCCCCACATCCCTCGATTCCCACCTCCTTGAATACCAGCCAACCTTTGTTTAAGCTGCAGATGAAAGCTGAGCAAATACATCAGTATCTGATTAGATCTCAAACTCCAGCACATGTAGTTTGTTTAAAACCTCTACGCTGACTGACCACACATTAAACCAATTCCTTTATTCCATCGCATCATGTCACTCCCAATTTTATTGTCAGTATCAGAATTTCCAGGAATGCATCCTTGGTCCTCATTATCATTCTGGTCGCATGTGTGCATGGGGAGAGAAATATCTTCCACAATCAGTCAACGTTACGGGAATCTGACATGCGTCTAAAGCAGGTGCATGTACCAGACAGCACGGACTGGGCTTTAGAACAGCAGCAGCGGCGGACTGGCCAGGATGTCAGCATGCCCGATGGCAAGTGGACCCCTGATGAAGTGGGCCCCCTTTGTCTCCTGGCAACCAATATTTTTAGACCAAGTCTGCCACTGGCAGGAAGAACTCATCTCATCAAACAGCACGTGTGGAGACACAAGGTGTAGGATGTCTTGTGTCCAAACCCTGCATCAGGGATGAGGGGGAACAGGAAAGATGGGCAGATAATAGCGGTATGTAAGGGGGTGGGATACAGGATGGTAGATGGTAAGGGGCGGTGGAGAAGGGGGGGGGATAATGGATATATGGAATCAGACGGGGTTCAGTTTATTGTCATGTGTACCAAGGTACAGTGAAAAGCCTTTTGTTGCATGCTAACCAGCCAGCAGGAAGACTATACATGATCACAATTGAGCCGTCCACAGTTTACAGATACAGGTAAAAGGGAATAAGATTTAAGTCTAATAAAGTCCGATCTGAGGGTCTTCAATGAGGTAAATAATAGCTTAGCTCACACTGCTCTCTAGTTGTGGTAGGATGGTTCAGTTGTCTGATAACAGCTGGAAAGAAACTTACCTTAACCATATAACCATATAACAATTACAGCACAGAAACAGGCCATCTCGGCCCTACAAGTCCGTGCCGAACAACTTTTTTCCCTTAGTCCCACCTGCCTGCACTCATACCATAACCCTCCATTCCCTTCTCATCCATATACCTATCCAATTTATTTTTAAATGATACCAACGAACCTGCCTCCACCACTTCCACTGGAAGCTCATTCCACACCGCCACCACTCTCTGAGCAAAGAAGTTCCCCCTCATGTTACCCCTAAACTTCTGTCCCTTAATTCTGAAGTCATGTCCTCTTGTTTGAATCTTCCCTATTCTCAAAGGGAAAAGCTTGTCCACATCAACTCTGTCTATCCCTCTCATCATTTTAAAGACCTCTATCAAGTCCCCCCCTTAACCTTCTGTGCTCCAGAGAATAAAGACCTAACTTATTCAACCTATCTCTGTAACTTAGTTGTTGAAACAAACCAAGTTGAATTTGTACCTTGAATTTGGAGGTGTGTGTTTTCACACTTCTGTACCCCTTGTCTGATGGGAGAGGGGAGAAGAGGGAGTGGATGGGGTGAGACTGGTCCTTGATGATGCTGCTGGCCTTGCCTAGGCAGCATGAGGTGAAGTTGGAGTCAACGGAAGGGGGGTTGGTTGGTGTGATTCAGAAGCAAGGCCATCCCATGCACAATTTACAATGAGAAAGAATGATCCTGCGCTTCAAGGCCCCTTCATAACCATGGAGCATCTGAACCTCAAAGAGATTTGCAGCTACTTGACCACTTTTGATGGTTGGCCCTTGTTAAAAGGTTGGAAATGTGGCCATCAACAAGCATTCAACAATGCATCCACAAACAGCAACATGACGATAACCAGATTCTTTGCTTTAGTGGTGTTGCCTGAGACATGACGTTTGGCCACAACAATATTGGTGGCATTATTACTTTTCCTCACAACATAGACAGTGGATATTTTATCTGAGATAGCCGACTGAACCTCGATGCAACATCTCATCTGAAAGATATTCTCAAGATGCCAGAGCACGTTTTTGGAATGTTCCCAAAATGTCTCTCCGTGAGATGGCCCAGTTGCCCAGTGTTCTTGCCGATACAGCATAAATCACAGGCAAATACTTAGTACCTTGTTCAGAACATAACACCAGGCTGGACTCATCCACAAGACAGGCTGTGCTATGTTTCCAAACACACGTTGCCAATGAGTGAGGTTCCTTGCTGCCAATGTGTTTTGAGTAAATCCAATTCCAGAATGCAGAGCTTGGCAGCCCTGTGGCTGAGAGACAGAATGGATAACTCACAACCAGGCACATCTTCTCCAATGAGATCCAACCATTATCAAAGGTCATCAAAACTGCCACAACTTTAGTTAGCTTAGTTTAGAGATACAGCATGGATACAGGCCCTTTGGCCCAACACATCCATGCCAACCAGCGATCATCCACACTAACACTATCCTACAGACAATAGACAATAGGTGCAGGAGTAGGCCATTCGGCCCTTCCAGCCAGCACCACCATTCAATGTGATCATGGCTGATCATCCCCAATCAGTACCCCATTCCTGCCTTCTCCCCATATCCCCTGACTCCACTATCTTTAATAGCCTTAGGGACAATTTACAATTTAACCGAAGCCAATTAATCTATAAACCCACATGTCTTTGGAATGTGCGAGGTAACTAGAGAACGCGGAGAAAACCCACAAGGTCACAGAGACAACGTACAAACTCCACACAGACAGCACCCTTGGTCGGGATCAAACTCGGGTCTTTGACCCTGTAAGGCAGCAACTCTACCGTTGCGCCACTGGGCCGCCCATATCTTAATTAATGGAATTACCAATATTATTTTAGGTTTGATTAGAAATATAGCATGGGCACAACATTGAATAGCTCCAAACGAAAGCACACCTGTGAATTCTTTATGAAATATACCCACAAATGTAATATTTCATCACATCTGAAAAACAGGACATATTATTCCATGATCATGTAATAACATAGATAAAAAGGTAGGATATTAATTCACTACTTGTCCAAGGATTACTCAGTGTAATATATCAACCCCCAATTGTAAGAGTAGTTGGGTCAGGGGAGGCAAATCCCAAGGAAGCCTCGTCAATATTAAGACCAACTTCATCAGCACAAATGTTCTCCATGACTTGTTTGAGTCTGGGCAGATCCACGTTAATGGCAGCAGATGCCAGATGAGGACTAGAGTTAATAGGAACATATGTAGTAAGAGGGGTTGTGGACTTTACAGAATGCTGGAGCTGTAGCTTCCAGAAGCTGGAGAGATCATTCTAGCCATCAAGAATGAAGAGCTCACTCCAGCCCACTTGACTAGAGCGTTTTCTTCCCATCCGTTATCAGGCAACTGCACCATCCAACCACCAACCAGAGAGCAGTCCTGAACTACTATCTACATCAATGGAAGCCCTAGGATTATCTTTATGCCGGCTCTATCTTGCACTAATGTTCACGTTATTCCCTTATCCTGTATCTGTACACTGTGGACGGCTCGATTGTAATCATGTATAGTCTTTTTTCCACTGACTGCTTAATATGCAACAAAATATTTTCACTGGGGATTAAACTAAACTAATGATCCTTAACCTAGAAGCACTACTTTGCAGTTCTAAGACGTGTAAAGCCATCAGTCCAGTCAGCCTTAACACTGACCATACCTTGAAACAGCCTGAGATCATATCTTGGCTTTTGGTTTGCGCAAAATGACTTCAAGCAGCAAAGGTTAACGCACTAACCTTATATGTTGGATTGTACAGTCAGTCTTCTTGGCATGAGCATCATTGTAGAAGGTTCTTGATGAGCTGCCAGCTATACTATGCAGTGCACAATCTTGGCTGTGGTGCATAAAACCAAACATGTGGCACTGCTTAATACCTATCATGTTGTTGATGGCTGCAACAACCAATATTTCATAGAAGCTGGAATTGTGGTCATGCTGAACATACAGTCCAGCCCCAGCTTTGAACGTTAGAAACCTGGACCTTGCCGCTTCAGATGTAGATTCAAAATCACTACAAAAACTGTTTGCTTGTTGTCTTGGCATTCAGAGATAAGCTCGGTAATTGGATGTTGCAGAGGCTGCTTTGTGAGACTGTCATTACATTATTTAGTGCATCGTACATTGAAGGCTGACAAGTTAAAATGCAAGGAGATATTGTTGGGAAGACAGACACAAACTGCTGGAGTAACTATGCACAACAGTCTCTGGAGAGAAGGAAGGGGTGATGTTTCGGGTTGAGACCCTTCCGCAGAACCACTCCGAGATCAGTCTGAAGAAGGGTCTCGACCTGAAACGTCGCCTATTCCTTCTCTCCAGAGCCGCTGCCTGTCCCGCTGAGTTACTCCAGCATTAGACCATTTTGTGTCTACCTCCAAGGTATTATTGGGGATGTTTTGAAGATTGAATGTGGTAGATCTTGTTTCAAGCTTAGCATTATAGGTTTAGTGCGGTGTACCATCCTCTACAATTACATTCAATTGTTTTGGGTAAAGAGGGTGGTGGTGGGGAGGAGGGGGTAAATGAGAGCAAATCCCAGGCTTATTGAGACTTGTTGAGGTTTCTGGAGACAATCTGGTGGCATCACTTTAGCAAGGGACACGATGGAAATAAACAATGAAAGTCATTCCTGAGAAATCTAACATGAAGCAGCGACAAGATGCAAAGATGTCGGAAAAACGAGGTAGAATGTGTAGACGGCAGGTTCAGTGTACACGTCTACAACAACAGGAACAGATTAAGAGCAGATGGGAACATTACAGATAATGACAAGCTCATCTCTTCCTATATCAAAAACTTGGTGATGGTGGATTTGAGATGACTGGACTATTCGAGATCAATGTCAGTTGTGTACTTTGCCTGAGTCTGGGTATGATTACCCACCCTCACATACATTCTTTTGGCATGACCACTTCAGTTTGGGTTTAGTAGCGTGTGTTAGGTTGGTTTGTTGAGGTCCTGAAACACAAGTGCCACAATCCCACTGCAATATCTTCCTGCTATGTCAGCATTCTTGCAAGAAGCAGGTCTTGACTTTATCTGGCAAAGGCCAAGCAATAACATTCAGTTCAGAGCTCAGCTGGCTTTTGATGACTCTTTATGCCAAATCTCTCATTGGGAGACTGGAACATTTCACTCAACAGCCAGGACAATTGACCCACTACATGTCCACCACTGTGGAGGCCTGAGACACAGAACGGAGACGAGGAAACACTTTTCCTCACAGAGAGTTGTGAGTCTGTGGAATTCTCTGCCTCAGAGGATGGTGGAGGCCGGTTCTCTGGATACTTTCAAGAGAGAGCTAGATAGGGTTCTTAAAGATAGCGGAGTCAGGGGATATGGGGAGAAGGCAGGAACGGGGTACTGATTGTGGATGATCAGCTATGATCACATTAAATGGCGGTGCTGGCTCGAAGGGCCGAATGGCCTACTCCTGCACCTATTGTCTATTGTCTAAAAACACACTGCTTTACTTTCTCACACCATCCATATTACTGTCCAGCCTCAGATTTTGGAAATGACAAGATTATGTCAGGAAATGAAAAATCACCAAAAACAAAAATTGAAATAAGAACAGAAAATGCCGGGAAAACTAGGAGGAGAGGCAGCATCTATGAAAAGTGAAACCAAGTTTATGGGTCAGGTTGAAGTCCCTTCTGCCCAACATTTTCTACTTTATTTAATATAATCTGGGTGCCTCATTTTCAGAAGGACAGCAGGAGTTTAAGAAATGTGAACTCATTCACGATGTGTTTGATGGTTTGTTGATGAGCTATTGATGGTGGTGGAATGGGTAAAGGACAAAATTGTGCGACACATCTAGAGCAGGCCAGTACCACCAATGAAGCAGGGAATATTAAATGGAACCAAATGTAAATAAAAATGAACTACAGATGCTGGTTTATACCAAAGAAAGACACAAGGTGCTGGAGTGCTGGAGTAACTCAGCGGGTCAGGCAGCACCTCTGGAGAATTTGTCTAGATGATGTTTCAGATTGAGACCCGGTCTGAAGTAGGGTCCCGAGCTGAAACATCACCTATCCATGTTCTGGCTAATATTGTTATAGGAAGCAGAGGGTGGGGTCATGGTTTGACTCTGATGGTTTGACTTCTCCAACAGGTTAATTGCCCTTCATTATGTTGACCGATGTATTGGCTAATTGGACTGGTGATTAGGGATACATGAACAGAGAATGCTAAAAGGTGGGGACAGTCCCTGCAATTTGACAAAACTTAAAGCAGAAGGAAGAATAGTTTACAAAAATAAATCTATTTTGCACATGGTGACTTGAAATATATTTTATGGATTCTAGTAAAACTGTTCACATTTGAGTCATAGAGTTATAGAGTGATACAGTGTGGAAACAGGCCCTTCAGCCCAACTTGCCCACACCGGCCAACATGTCCCAGCTACACTAGTCATAGAGTGATACAGCATGGAAACAGGCCCTTCAGCCCAACTTGCCCACACCGGCCAACATGTCCCAGCTACACTAGTCATAGAGTGATACAGCATGGAAACAGGCCCTTCAGCCCAACTTGCCCACACCGGCCAACATGTCCCAGCTACACTAGTCCCACAATCTCCTTCTAAAACACATTTAAATAGTAAAAGGCTTTTAAAAATAATTTATATTTGTTTATAAATATTATCATGTTGTACTGCTACTGAAAAGGAACACAACATTTGGAAATTAAAAACACGTTATTTACTTATGTACCTTTGAAATATATTTTTTTCCAAACCTACTTAATTCTGCAGATGCATCAATGTTAAGTTAGATTAGAATATTCTATGGTGTCAACAATACATTATCACTTGTAAGAAATCATTAATGTTGCTGCAAAATTATTATTTATTATCAATCCAAATAATCCAATCCAGAGACTACAATATATATCATGTCCTTGAAATGCTGTCAATCCCACTAATATAAATAAATGTCAGATAGTTTGCTGAAACTCCATGAAAGCTCATTAAAATAGCATTAGTGCCCATGTCTAAATGTCAATGTAATGCCGTTCTTAATGTCTGCAGCAATTATGTGCACATTTCAATCTGTGCAAACAGCAAATACTGTTGCAGTTAGCCACCTTAGTCTGTGCAGTTCTGTTTCATTCTCCTCTAACTCACATCTGAAGCAAATGCAGTAAGTTTTATTGCATGCTTAGTGCAGAATGCTGAGTGAATTTCCAATGTAGATTATAATTACATCAGACATTCATGATTTGTATTGCTCCCAGGATTGCTTTCTATATGTTTCTAATACTAGTTTTAATAATAAGTAAACAACAAGATGCATGTCCCTCTTTTTCCCAACAATTGATTAAAACATGGATTACTTTACCCAAATTTATAGTCCTGGTTCACAGTCCATTATATATTTTTATGCAGATTTGTTTGATTATTTAAAAACAAGACACTCAATGATATATTGTATTTGTACTGAATGTTGACTATGTTGTCAGTCTTAATATAATAATTTTAGCAATATCTCAATGACTTTTCTAAATTAATTTTCAGTAAACTGTGGCAAATGCTGAACTGTAAACTGAGAACACCAAACACTATTTGTCAATTCTCCTGTTTCCTGTAATCAATTTATGTTATGGTTGATTAACTTTTGTTCCATTTGCTTTTTTAGCAAAGCTTTTTTTAATTTTTAAAAGAATAAATTGGTCAGTAGAGTCAGCATTTGTTGTCCATTGATGTTATTGGACAATATTGGGACCAGAGCTTCATCCAGCCAGTCTCACATATCCAGCAAATGACAATACCAACATACTCCAACCACTGATAGACCACAGGCCAAAATGAAATCAGATCATTGAGCCATGGGCATAGTCATACAGCGTGGAAAGAGGCCCTTCGGCCCAACTTGTCCATGCCAACCAAGGTGCCCCATCTACACTAGCTCCATCTGCCTCCCTTTCCCATATGGTCACGGTGGCGCAGCAGTAGAGTTGTTGCCTTACAGCAAAATGCAGCACTGGAGACCCGGGTTCGATCCCGACTACGGGCACTATCTGTACAGAGTTTGTACGTTCTCCCCGTGACCTGCGTAGGTTTTCGTACAACGGGGAGAATGTACAAACTCCGTACAGACTGCACCCGTAGTGAGGATGGAACCCGTGTCTCTGGCGCTGTGAGGCAGCGACTCTACCGTTGCTCCACTGTGCGCCCCCCCCCCTTTTGGCCATTTTGGGTTATTCGTTATCTAAATAAATGTGATGCTAAAATAATGTTCAGATTTTTTCCCTGTGAATTTCTGCTGAAGATCAGCATTGTTATTCTTTCTTAGTTCTTTTTGCGGCATGTGCAAGTTTTCCTTGCATCTTAATGACCAGCACTGGGCACGCCACCAGTACTGCAGTTACAACTGATTGGATGGTGATTCTATTTACGCATAATTCCCTCTGTTTTGGCTGTAAATGTTGTTCTGTTGTTCCACGGACACAGTGAGCCCAATGCTGCCACAATTACAAATGCTGCCACACATATTTTCACTTGGATAATTTCTTATCCCGAGAGAACTTTGCTCAGCACTACAAAGTTTTCTCTTCTTCCAAGGACTCCACTTTATATAAAATTCTTCAGTTACGCTACATGGAAGTATTTACAGACTCTGCTGCATGAACAGCCATGAGAAGAGGAATAAAAGTCTGAAGAAAGGTCTCAACCCAAAACGTCATCCTTCTGTGTAAAAAACTTTAAAATAATGAATCGACTGGAGTTTGTTTGTTTCACCATTATATGCAATAATGTGGAGGTTCCTCTGTACATTATCTATTACACCAGTTTTATTTCCCACCGACCAACATGATCATTTGTTACATTATATTTTGATACATTTTTGCTGTTTAATTTTGTTTCTTCCACAAAAAATCAAATCTGTTCTTTTTTAGTTTGAATAATAGGTTGTTCAGATCCTGCAGATTTTGGCCTCATATGGCTCAGTTAAAGTCTCACTTTCATATTTATGGTTGGTTGTGTGACATTTCCCAGAAATATTCCTTCATAGGTTTAGCTTCAGTTGAGTTCAGAGGTTCAACGTGGAAACAGGCCCTTCAGCCCACTGAGTCCGTGCTGGCCAGCGATCCCCACACATTAACACTATCCTACATACACTAGGGGCAATTTACATTTATACCAAGCCAATTAACCTACAAACCCGCACGTCTTTGGAGTGTGGGAGGAAATCAAAGATCTTGAAAAAAACCTACGCAGGTCACGGGGAAAACGTACAAACTCTGTACAGACAGCACCCATAGTCGGGATCGAACCCAGCTCTCTGGCACTGCATTCACTGTAAGACAGCAACACTACCACCGAACCACCATGCCGCTCTGATTGTGATTGTTACGGTCTCATTGTTATTCCCAACATTATGCAACAATTGACCGTGTTGGTCGAAGGTCTCATTTCAATTTATAAGCAGCATTTGTCTCCCTCTGCAGGTGGATCCACAGTCTGGTCCAGAACATGGATCGGCAGAAAAACAATGATATGTTTTTCAGTTTATCTTTCTTTACATATAATTAATTATTCAATTCCAAACTTAATTGTTATCCTTGGTGGAATTTAATTTTTTAATTTATTTCACAAACCCTAGAAATATCAATGGTCCTTTTTAACATAGTCCAATGCAGTAACAGCCCCTTCGGCCCTCTTTCAGACTATCAGTCTGAACAAAGCATTTTGAGGATTACTCACTGGTTTTCTTCCCCCCCCCCCCCCCCTTCATCTGTTCTTTGAATCAATTTAACTACTCAGACGCTAATTCCATAAATCTCTGCCTTGTTACTAAGGAGTTAGTAATATCCAGGCAGATCAAATTACTGGATTACTTTAATCCACTGGCTATATATCCTCTTCATGGATTATCAACAGAATTGTATGGGAATTATTTAGTTTCATTTATTGCCATGGTGGCGTAGAGTTGTTGCCTTACAGTACTCACAGCGCCAGAGACCTGGGTTCAATCCCGACTACGGGTGCTGTCTGTATGGAGTTTGTCTGTTCTCTACATACAAACTCCGGGGGGTTTTTCTCCAAGATCTTCGTTTTCCTCCCACACTCCAAAGATGTGCAGACGTACAATAATGAATTGAGCAATTTTTCAAAGTTTACACACACTGTGTCTCTTTTTGTAGACCACTATCTACAGTTCCTCAATTCTACATCAATCTGCCCCTGATGTAAATCTAGTCACCGGAGCTTATTGGGAGTAAAATTGGCGTCACTTTTATCAACATGACAACATTGACCGGACTTTAAAAAAATAGCTGAGCTTGTGAACTTTGAGTCTCTTGATATTTCAAATGGTGCAGAAAATGGATGAATTTGAAATTCAGAGCTGGAGGCAAGAAAGAAGAAAGTTGGAAAATCAAAACACAGGGTTCGAGGCAACGGAAGATGTGGTGATGGGAGAAATATATAAAGGCAGAGTTAAAGAAATTGATACTTCAGGGGGAAAATGCCAAAGGGCTGAACAAGATTATGAAGACTTACAGAGCAGTGGGGCATGAACTATAAATAAATGAACACAAGCGTGAGGAGTTCTACTTTGAAACACTAAAGGGCAGACACACTAAAGTGGCTGCAAGACAAGTGTGATAAGTGAACAAAATTCAACAGCATATATTAGGGTGGCACGGTGGTAGAGTTGCTGCCTCACAGCGCCAGAGACCCGGGTTCAATCCTGACGACGGGTGCTGTCTGTACGGAGTTTGCACGTTCTCTCCCCGTGACTACGTGGGTTTTCTCCGGGTTCTCCGGTTTCCTTCCGCACTCCAAAGACAGACCGGTTTGTAGTTTAATTGGCTGCGGTAAAAACATTTTTTAAATGTTCCCCAGTGTGTGTTGGATAATGTTAGTGTGTGGGGATCGCTGGTCGATGTGGACTCGGTGGGCCGATGGGCCTGTTATCACGTTGTATCTCTAAACTGAACTAAATACATCAAACAGAGTTTTGGGTGTCGGTTGTGGTGATATTTAGGGAAGAGTTGATGTGCGAGGAAGAAAAAAAGTTATAATTAGAATGTACACAAAGGATGGGAACAGAATATAGTCTAATCAAGGAACTGCAGATGCTGGTTAATACATAAAAAGATACAAAGTGCCGGGGTAACTCAACAGGTCAGGCAACATCTTAGTTTAAATTTGGTTTTGGTTTTAGTTTGGAGATGCAGTGTGGAAGCAGACCTTTCGGCCCATCGAGTCCATGCCGACCAGCAATCACCTCTATACTAGCACTACCCTACACACTAGGGACAATTTACAATTATACCTAGCCATATAACCTACAAACCTGCATGTCTTTGGAGTGTGGGAGGAAACCAGAGCTCCCGGAGAAAACTCACGGGGTCACAGGGAGAGCGTACAAACTCTGCACAGACAGCACCCGTGGTAGGTTCGGACCAACCCTGGCGCTGCAAGCGTAACTCTACCCTCTGCACACTCTACTGCTGAGAACCGGATCAGGTGACATTTCGCAATACCGTTCTCAGAGAAAAATAGTGGCAAGCATTGAGGCATTGATGTGGGGCATTGTTGGGCCCAATGTGGCCATTGAAATGGAGTTGTATTCACTAATCAGGCCTCTCCCTCAGCCCTGACATTTATGTGGGAGGAACCTGAATCATCAAGGAAATAATGGCCAGTGGGACCATGTGTGCCCAGGGGCAGTGAAGGTGTGGAGAGAGGAAGAGGAACTGTGTGAGTGGACTTTATCAGTAGACACATGTCAGGCAGACACACAACTTAAATAGTCCACCATCCCCTGTGTAACTCATTCCTCTTTGAAACAGTACCTGCGTGGGAATCCACATCTTTCTTAAAAGACCCAGAAAATTAAAAAAGCCCTCTTAATCATATTGACATCATGCTAGGAAGTGTATTGGCATAATAACATAAAAAAAAAAAGATTTAAAGAAGATATCTTGACATTCAAGTCAATATTTAGTTTACTTTAGTTTAGAGATACATCGCGGAAACAGGCCCTTCGGCCCACCGAGTCCGTACCGACCAGCGATCCCCGCACATTAACACAAGCCTACACACACTAGGGACAATTTACACTGATACCAAGTATACAAACCCAAGCCAATTAACCTACAAACCTGCACGTCTTTGACGTGTGAGAGGAAACCAAAGATATCGGAAAAAACCCGCGCGGTCACAGGGAAAACGTACAAACTCTGCACAGACAGCACCAGTAGTCGGGATCAAACCCAGCGCTGCAAGCGCTGTAAGGCAGCAACTCTACTGCTGCGCCATCGTGCCGCTATATCTGTCAATATGGCAAGCATTGTTTTGTACCTATAATTGTTTACCCATTGTTTTTACCTAATCCTTCTCTCCACAGATGCTGCCTGGCCCGTTGAGTTACTCCAGCATTTTTACCTTACATATTGTTTTTTTTTTAAACATTGTTTAAGTGTTGTATGTCTGGAAAGAACATTCAGAATGGAATAAAATAACAGTCAGAGTGACGACCAGCACAAATTGGAGGAACAACACCTCATATTATGCTTGGGTAGTTTCCACCCCAGCGGTATGAACATTGACTTCTCTAATTTCAGGTAGTCCCTGCTTTCTCCCTCCTTTCCTTCCCCTTCCCAGCTCTCCCACAAAGATTACTGTCCCCGCCTCTTCCTTTCTTTTTTCTCACCCCCACCCCCTCGACATCAGTCTGAAGAAGGGTCTCAACCCAAAACATCGCCTATTCCTTTTCTCCCGAGATGCTGCCTCACCCGCTGAGTTTCTCCAGCATTTTTTGTTTACTTTCAGTTGAAGCATTAATTTCCAGAGATGAAAGGAAGCTTGTTCTCAGATTTATATGCAAAGGGTAAACTGCGCTGGGAATAAGGAGTTTGTAGTGTGCAGGGGGGGTAGAGATGGGCCAGAGTTGTGTAACACGCGATTGCTAGAAATGTGGAACTTCACACAAAACCAGCAGGTGGTGATATCAGCTTAAAAACAGTATCAAAACCAGGACACCCAAACCAAAGATGAGACACGAAAAGTTGGAGAGGTCTGAAGGAGGGCCTCGACCCGAAACGTCACCCATTCCTTCTCTCCAGAGATGCTGCCTGTCCCGCTGAGTTACTCCAGCTTTTTGTGTCTATCTAAAATAAACCACTTCCTTTCCAGAAATGAGAACTTGGGTAGAAGCCTCACGCTGTTAGCTCCCATCAAAGAGGAACTGCTGCTTATGAAACATTGCAAAGTGCAGAATAGGCTGCTGTTATATTGCATAAAGCACATATGTCTGAATGCTGCCTATGTCTTGTCAACTTCAATGTGACTGTGCTGTCAATGAGGTGTAAGCAAAGCTGACAATGCAAAAAAAAACAACTTACAGCTGAATTACTGCAGATACACACAAAAAGCTGGAGTGACAATGACACAGGCAGCATCTCTGGAGAGAAGGAATGGGTGACGTTTCGGGTCGAGACCCTTCTTTAGACCCGAAACGTCGTCCACTCCTTCTCTCCAGAGATGCTGCTTGTCCCACAGAGTTACTCCAGCTTTTTAGTGTCTATCTTCGGATTAAACCAGCATCTGCAGTTCCTTCCTATACAGCTGAATTGCTGCAGTGGATAGGTTTGTAACAATTGGCTTCTCCTGTTGTAATTGTCACTAATTGCAATTCATCTCGAAAGGAAGCTTAAAATAGCACCCGCAACATGCAATGAGTTCATAAACCCACTCATTGTAGAGAAATTGCAGAGATATTGTCCTGCTGTAGGTGGTAATTGTTCTTTTGTTTTCAAGAAACGGAATGTCCCAGCTACCCTTTGGTTCATGATTCATCGGTGAAGTTCACACTGCAGAGGAGGATCAAGGGGCAATGTGTCACCTTCGTCACCACTACTGAACGCTCAGTCCCTTCATTTACCTCCATCAAAAGAACTAGAATTCTGAAGAACGATACTGTCTTCTAAGTTGCACTTATTAAAAATCAGGATCACTTCATTATCCAATCAGGCAGAAGAGTCATCACCGTGGCGCAGCGGTAGAGTTGCTGCCTCACAGCGCCAGAGACCCGGTTTGGATCCCGACTACGGTTGCTGTCTGTACGGAGTTTGTACCTTCTCCCTGTGACTGCGTGGGTTTTCTCCGAGAGCTCCGCTTTTCCTCCCTCACTCCAAAGACGTGCTGGTTTGTATGTTAATTGGCATTGGTAACATTGTAAATCATCCCTATTGTTGATGTGCGGGGATCGCTGGTCAGAATTGGGGGGGGAGGGAAATCAGTCTACCCCCCACGACAGAAGGGGGAGGAGTTGTACAGTTTGATAGCCACAGGGAAAAAGGATCTCCTGTGGCTTTCTGTGCTGCATCTTGGTGGATACAATCTGTTGCTGAAGGTAGTCCTCAGGTTGACCATTGTGTCTTGCCCATCGATGGTTACAGACTCTAACACTCATCATACGTTTGGGGCAAAATTTACTTTTGGATAGGACAGGTACATGGATAGGACAGGTACATGGATAGGACAGGTACATGGATAGGACAGGTACATGGATAGGACGGGTGCATGGATAGGACAGGTGCATGGATAGGACAGGTGCATGGATAGGACGGGTACATGGATAGGACGGGTACATGGATGGGACAGGTACATGGATGGGATAGGCACATGGATAGGACGGGTGCATGGATAGGACGGGTGCATGGATAGGACGGGTACATGGATGGGACAGGTACATGGATGGGACAGGCACATGGATGGGACAGGTACATGGATGGGACAGGTACATGGATGGGACAGGCACATGGATGGGACAGGCACATGGATGGGACAGGCACATGGATGGGACAGGCACATGGATGGGACAGGTACATGGATGGGACAGGTACATGGAGGGGACAGGTACATGGAGGGGACAGGTACATGGAGGGGACAGGTACATGGATGGGACAGGTACATGGAGGGGGCAGGTATATGAAGAGGACAGGTACATGGATAGGACAGGTACATGGATAGGACAGGTACATGGATAGGACAGGTACATGGATAGGACAGGTACATGGATAGGACAGGTACATGGATAGGACAGGTACATGGATAGGACAGGTACATGGATGGATAGGACAGGTACATGGATAGAACAGGTATATGGAGAGGGCAGGTATATGGAGAGGGCAGGTATATGGAGAGGACAGGTACATAGAAACATAGAAACATAGAAAATAGGTGCAGGAGTAGGCCATTCGGCCCTTCGAGCCTGCACCGCCATTCAATATGATCATGGTTGATCATCCAACTCAGTATCCTGTACCTGCCTTTTTTCCATATACTCTGATCTCTTTAGCCACAAGGGCCACATCTAACTCCCTCTTAAATATAGCCAACGAACTGTGGCCTCAACTACCTTCTGTGGCAGAGAGTTCCAGAGATTCACCACTCTGGGTACCACTACATGGGTAGGACAGGTTTAGAAGGATATGGCAGGTGGGATTAGAGTAGATGGGGCATCTTGGTTGGCGTGGGCATGCTGGGCAGAAGGGCATTTTTCCATGCGCTGTGACTGGACTAAGACTCAAGGTTTTAGACTTTTAGGGAAGAGTAAAACTTCAGGCCATCAGAAGGAAATTGTCACCAAAATATCAAATAGGATATTCAAGTAAAACTTTGTGCCTCAGAAACTAATATGAGAAATATATTACTACCTTGGAGAATAACTGAAAAGAATACTTTAAAGGATTTAATAGAGCATCAGATGAATAAATGGTTCTAATGGGTTAGATGAGGGGGGGTGGTGAAGACATGCATGTGGTGGTTATACACTGGCTTAGAGTGTGTAGGAAGGAACTATCGATGCTAGTTCTCACCAAAGATAGACACAAAAAGCTGGAGTAACTCAGCGGGACAGGCAGCATCTCTGGAGAGAAGAAATGAGTGATGTTTTGGGTCGAGGCCCTTATTCAGACTGAGAGTCAGGGGAGAGGGAAACTGGAGATATGGAAGGGTACAAAGAGAATGTAAGGTGTGAAAACAATTGATCAAAGCAGACAATGCTCAAGGAACGCCACCATTTCTTCTCCTCTGCCTGTCCTGCTGAGTTACTCCAGCTTTTTGTGTCTGTCTCTGGTTCATTGTTGGCTGGCTTAGAATGATTGGGCTTTGTGGCTTGTTTCTGTGTTGCATTTTCTACTTTGACTTCTTCATAAAGTTGTATTGTGTCAAAAACAGCACCCCCAGGGGGACCGAGATTCGGTTCTGCCTCATTCGCCATGCAAACAAAAAACACAAGTGTTTTTACGAAGTCCATCAGTGGAAAGAATGACTTCATAAATATTCTCTAATATCGGGTTTCCTGCAAGCTTTTTCAGAGAGCTTGAGGGATGCTTTAAATAAAAATATGTGGTTTCTAAAAATGATCGCACTCTCAATAAACTATATGTGACTGTCGGCCAGAATTGAAAATGACTTACAAAGGTTTGATCTCTACGACTAGAAATTATTATCAACGAAAGTCAATCAATCTCAGTGTAAACATTTTTTAATAGACTCACATTTACAGTCTGCTGCAGGTTGCACTTTATGCAAAAAAAACATTTAGTTCCGTTTAGTTTAGTTTTGTTTAGGTTAGAGATACAGCGTGGAAACAGGTCCCTCTGCCCAACATGCCCACACTGACCTACATGTCACATCTACACTAGTCCCACCTGCCTGCATTTTCCCATATCCCCCCCCCAAACCTGTCCTATCCATGTACCTATTTAAATATTTCTTAAATGTTGGGATAGTCCCTGCCTCAACTACCTCCTCCGGCAGCTCGCTCCATACACCCACCACCCTTTGTGTGAAAAAGTTACCCCACAGATTCCTATTAAATCACTCCCCCTTCACCTTAAACCTATGTCCTCTGGTCAGGAGACTGTGCGTCTACCCGATCTATTCCTCACATGGTTTTATACACATTGTGAAAACATTTATATTCATTGCAACTACTGACAAGCATAGACACAGTACTAGGAATTTTTCCCGGCAATGTTCCTGAAGTATACTTACACATTCTCTGATCTTGCCCCATCTTTCTTCCTTCCTTTCATCCTAAATAAAAAGACCAAATACAGAATTCTAATTCATCACTTTGACAACAAAAAGCAATCAAATCACTATCGCAGATTACAATCCATCAGAGAGATTTTAATGAGAAAATACTTAGAGCACAGCACCAATGACTGGTTAGCACACAACAAAAGCTTTTCACTGTATGTGTGAAAAAGGAACTGCAGATGCTGGATTACACTGAAGAAAGACACAAAATGCTGGAGTGACTCAGCGGGACAGGCAGCATCTCTGGAGAGAAGGAATGGGTGATGTTTCGGGCCGAGGGCCTTCTTTAGACTGTCCCGCTGAGTTACTCCAACATTTTGTGACTAGCTTTGCATTGTACCTCGGTACACGGGACAATAAGCTAATCTCAAAAACCTCAAACTCAAGATGCAATGCTGGCTTCAAGTCATCCAACAAATTATTTTATACACGATTAAGTTAACTTGTTTCAGTTATATCAAATGTCCTTGACCAACGAGCAGATTTTCTGTGTCATACGACACAAGTGTAGAAGACTAGATTCTCTCAGTGTGTCGAATGTGTGCGTCAACTTAAGAGGAACAGTGTATTCTCACCCAACCACGGACAGCAAAAGGTCACACAACTTGATAACAACTTGCAGAATGCTGGTACAGTGAACAAGATAAGATGCTAGTGTTTAAGAAGGAACTGCAGATGCTGGAAAATCGAAGGTAGACATAAATGCTGGAGAAACTCAGCGGGTGCAGCAGCATCTATGGAGCGAGGGAAATAGGCAACGTTTCGGGATGAAACCCTTGAAGGAAATAGGCGACGTTTCGGGCTGAAACCCGGAAGGGTTTCGGGCTGAAACGTTGCCTATTTCCTTCGCTCCATAGATGCTGCTGCACCCAAGATAAGATGCTAACTACTTTGCACCCTTCTCTATGCGTTCAGTCACCTTGAAGTGCAGTAATTTGAGATCACATGTTAACAAACCCCAGCACTAGAATGCAAAGTTAAGTGAAAAAATAAACATCGGGGAAGTGAATTTTAAATCCCTTAAAATATCCAACACTTGTAGCTTTAAGTAAGATTTACAAGTGCTTTGAGCTGCAGCATAGCCTAAACGTGGCTCTGCTATTGGAAGGTGCTACAGTTCTTCCCTGTGGCTATCAAACTGTACAACTCCTCCCCCCTCTGTTGTGGGGTACAACCCTGACCCCCCCAATCTTTACACATCCACAATCCTTTCCACTCGTCACTTTAATTTCATGTTTCAAGTATTTTTTGTGTTTCTATGACTGTTGGCAGATCAATTTCCCTCCTGGGATAAATAAAATTCTATCGTATCATAAAGCAGGTGCCTTCTTTAAGTAACAGGCATTTGCAAGGGAATGAGATGATTGAAGTGCTGAGATAGCTTACATTATCCCTCGGCCTTGAAAAAGCATTTCAAGACATGAAGGAACCTTGGGGGACACACACACACACACACACACACACACACACACACACACACACACACACACACACACACACACACACACACACACACACACACACACACACACACACACACACACACACACACACACACACACACACACACACACACACACACACACACACACACACACACACACACACACACACACACACACACACACACACACACACACACACACACACACACACACACACACACACACGTCGTTCAATGGATGTATATGTACTGAGTTCCACCACTTACAGTCGTTTATGATGGTGTTTACAGAGTTCTGCGTTAACATATCTGTTGTGCTGCTGCTGAGTAAGAACTTCAGGGCATTTGACGATAAAATTTGAGGATGGCACAAGGGTTGAGTTGCTGCCTCACAGCGCCAGAGACCCGGGTTCGATCCTGCTGTCTGTATGGCGTTTGTATGTTCTCCCTGTGACCGCGTGGGTTTTCTCTGGGTGCTCCGGTTTCCTCCCACACTCCAAAGATGTACAGGTTTGTAGGTTAATTGGCTTGGTATAATTGTAAATTGTCCCTAGTGTGTGTAGGATAGTGTTAGTGCGTGGGGAGCGGTGGTCGGCACGGACTCGGTGGGCCGAAGGGCCTGATTCCTTGTTGTATCTCTAAACTAAACTTAAACTAAATTAAGGTTGTTTACCAATGAGTACACTTAATATCCATCCATCACAAAAAGTAATCAACCTCTCTCGGCATCAGTCAATTAATAGCTCAGGATATAAGGCAGTGAAATAACCAGAGGCAAAGTGGAGAGTGAGAAAGGTAGTGTATCGGAAGGAACTGCAAATGTAAGTTCACAATGAAGATATAAGACACAATGTGCTGGAGTAACTCAGCGGGACAGGCAGCATCTCTGGAGAGAAGGAGTGTGTGACGTTTCGGGATGAGACCCTCTCGACTCGAATCGTCACCCATTCCTTCCATCGAGAGATGCTGCCTGTCCCGCTGAGTTACCCCAGCACTTCGGTGAGAATTGAAGCCACTGTTAGTGGGGGCTGGAATGATGAATCACCAAGCACAGACTGCTTTCCTGTTACTAGGGAATAGAGAAAGCCTTGCATATGCAGGGACGGTCTCTCGACCTCCTTCACTCCCCCAAACATTTTTACAGGCGACTACTTGCTACGTGCCTGTAATGTAGTGGGAGACCAACACACCACAACGGAGACAATATATATCACCAGGTCAGCTCTTCCAACTGTTGGTCGAGGGATGAATGTTCGCCGGGATACAAAAGAAAACTCTCCACTTCTTCTTTTGAGCAGAGCAAATGGAATCTCAGAGAGGACTGACACAGGTTCAGTTCACTGCCTCATTAACTAAAACAGCACAGTTTCAAGTGTCCCCCTCCCCCCTTCCCCTCCTCAGTAATACTCCTGGCAAATGTCCAAACTATTGAATACAAGCTAAATTAACTCTCCCAACACTCTACTCCGCTTAGAAGAGCTGGTCCTTGATTCTTGATCAGTGCAGGCGTCAGTGGTTATGGGGAGAAGGCAGGGGAATGAGGTTAGGAGGAAAGATAAATCAGCCATGATTGAAACATATAAAATAGGTACAGGAGGCCATTTGGCCCTTCTCTCCCACAAATGTCACCCTTTCTTTCTATCCAGAGATGCTGCCTGTCCAGCTGAGTTACTCCAGCATTTTGACTCAAGATTAACTTAAAGCTAGACTCATCTACCCGAGAGAACTGACTTCCTGCTCTGTTATGTAGAGACATGGGTCTTACCTGCTTCACCTGACCACATCCCATCTTTCACCAAGGTATGTTTTCCTCATTAACCCCCACATGGTTCTCCATGGAGGGGGATGAGGGGGAAGGAAGGGATTGTGGGTGGGATAGGAGGAGAGCGGGGAGGGGGGAAATGGGGAGGGTGGAGTGGAGAGTTGAGGGTGGAGTTGAGTGAGGAGAGTAGGGAGAGAGAATGGGAGGAGGGAGAGGGAGAGGGAGGAGAGAGGGGGGAGGGAGGAGGAGGGAGGGAGAGGAGGAGGAGAAGGAGGGGGGGGGGAGGGAGGGGGGGAGAGGAGGGGGGGGGGGAGGGGGGCAGGGGGAGGAGGGGGAGGGGAGGGAGACAGAGAGAGGAGGGGAGAGGAGGGGGGGCGAGGGGGGAAGGAGGGGGGAGGAGGAGGAGGGGGGGGGGGAGAAGGGGGGGGGAGGAGGAGGAGGAGGGGGGGAGGTTAGGAAGGGGGCAGAGGGAGGGAGAGGGAGGGGGAGAGAGGGGGGAGAGAAGAAGGGGGGGAGGGGGGGGAGAGGGGGAGAGAGAGGGAGGGAGAGAGGGGGGAGGGAGAGGGGGGGGAGGGAGGAGAGGGGGGGGGGGGAATAGAGAGGGGGAGGGGGAGAGGGAGGGAGTAATAGGGGCGTCTTTACGCCAGGGGGGTGGGATGTCGTGTGTGTGTGAGTCGGAGTGACAGCGGCAGCGGCCAGTGAGCGAGTGATACAATGTGTCGGTGACAGCCCGCCACTGTAGCGAGTCACTGTATCCAGTGTGACTGTATCCAGCGGGCTCGCTGCCCTGAGCAGGCGGCGCCGCGGCCGCGGTCCATTGATGGTCCATCTTGCAGCCGCCCCAAGGGGACACCGAGGCTCCCTCCCCCCCTCCCCGCTCGCCAGCAGATCAGCATGTCGGTGGCCGGCTTCAAGAAGCAATTCCATAAAGCCAGCCAGGTAGGAGACGCCCGCACACGAATAGGGCAGGGAGGGGGGGGGGGGGGGGGAGAGAGAGGAGGGAGAGTAGGGAGAAGGGGAGAGGGGTAGGGGAGGGGGGGGAGAGGGAGGGGGGGGGAGGGAGGGGGGGGAGGGGAGGGGGGGGAGAGGAGAGGGAGAGGGGGGGGGGAGTGGAGGGGAGGGGAGGAGAGGAGAGGAGAGGAGAGGGGAGGGAGGAGGGGGAGAAGGGGAGGGGAGGGGGGGTGGTGGTGGGGAGGGGGGGGAGGGGAGGGGGAGCAGCGCTCCGTCCACGGCTCTGCCCCCGGTAACTGTTCCACGGCCGGGGAATGAGAACAAACCAACACGCAAGCATTTACTTCGCTGAGAACTCATATTTTTTCCTCCAAATTCCAAATGACTTCATATAACTGTAAATCGATACAGCCCTGTCCCCGGGGTCCTGGCTTCATGTGGCCGTGAGGGCGGAGGGAAGGAGGAGCCTTGCCCGGGGAGGAGGGGCCTTGTCCTGGGGGGGGAGGAGCCTTGTCCGGGGGGGAGGAGCCTTGCCCGGGGGGGGGGGGCCTTGCCCGGGGGGGAGGAGCCTTGCCGGGGGGGGAGGAGCCTTGCCCGGGGGGGGAGGAGCCTTGCCCGGGGGGGAGGAGTCTTGCCTGGGGGTGGGGGGATTGGAGCCTTGCCCATGTGGGAGCCCATGTGCATTGTCATGTCCGCCACTCCCCATGCAGGCCAAAGTTCCAGCTTCTTGCTCCTGCATTTACTGTGCGAGTCCATGCGCCGTGCAGCGCACTGCTCACGTGTAACATGTGTGCACCCGTTATGTTAGGTCTGAGGATAATTCCTTCGTCTTCATGGCTTGGTTTTTGCTCTGACATGCACTGTCAACTGTGGGACCTTATAGGGTGATTTCACCAAATGTCAAATGAGCGTAGATCCCCCCTCACGTGACCGAAAATTTTAACTGGAGGACATATGTCAGATCGGTACATGTAAGTGAATGGGGAAACACGCACTTTCCCACCCGTTAAAAACATGGAAAACGGCCGATTTTTTAGCTGAAATTTTCTGTGCTAGTCGGGGTGACCGTGAAGCACAGCGACCTAAATTTTCAGGCAAAAAAAGAGATAGAAAGTGAGGTAATTACAAGAGGGAACTGAAGGTGAAAAACAGCGGAAGTGAACAGCTGACATTTGCCGTGGAGATTTAAAGATCCAAAATATCCTGAATTATCGCGTTTACGCGCTGAATTTCATCAAAAGTAAGGCATTATTAACTTACTTTTGATGAAATTCAGCGCGTAAACGCGATAATTCCCGATATTTTGGATCTTAAAATCTCCACGGCAAATGTCAGCTGTTCACTTCCGCTGCTTTCTACCTTCAGTTCCCTCTTGTAATTACCTCACTTTCTATCTTTTTTTTTGCCTGAAAATTTAGGTCGCTGTGCTTCACGGTCACCCCGACTAGCACAGAAAATTTCAGCTCAAAAATCGGCCGTATTCCATGTTTTTAACGGGTGGGAAAGTGCGTGTTTCCCCATTCACTTACATGTACCGATCTGACATATGTCCTCCAGTTAAAATTTTCGGTCACGTGAGGGGGGATCTACGCTCATTTGACCTTTGGTGAAATCACCCTATATAGACAGGTGTTGCCTTTCCAAATCATGTCCAATCAATTTAATTTACCACTGGTGGACTCCAATCAAGTTGTAGAAACATCTCAAGGATAATCAGTGGAAACAGGATGAACCTAAGCTCAATTTTGAGTGTCATAGCAAAGGGTCTGAATACTTATGTAAATGTGATATTTCAGTTATTTATTTTTAATTACTTTGCAAAAAATCCTAAACACCTGTTTTTGCTTCTTCATTCTGGGATATTGTGTGTAGATTGACGATTACAAAAAGTGAATTTAATCCATTTTAAAATAGGGCTGTAATGTAACAAAATGTGGAAAAAGTGAAGGGGTCGGAATACTTTCTGAATGCACTGTACACACGCACATACACATGCACACACACGTTGACATGCACACGCACATACACACGCACATACACACATACATACATATGCACACATACACACATAACCACATACACACACACACACACACACACACATACACACTGCCACACACACACACACACTGCCACACACACAGATTGAAACATAAATCTTATGCATGAAGGATGGGTCAAAAGCTGCTCCATTGGTTTAGTTGAGACCGATTGATGGATTTTAAAATCAGGAATTTGCTGCAAACGTTCTCCGTTCTCGCTGTTGTATTTGGACTTGTTCAATAGTTAAAGGAGAGGACATGACAAGCTGTCTGAAAGAGGCTCAAGTAATATTACTGGTAGGTAAAGCAAAATTAGTCAAAAGTGTGGATGGAGAATTTTTGAAGCAGTGAAGTTAATGTTGTTGTGATCAATGTAATGCATCAATTACCATGGGAACTGAGCCCTGATCGGGAATGTTTCTGTCAATAATATCCCAACGTTTTAGAGACATTTGGACAGGTACATGGATACAAAAGTCTTGGAGGGATCTGGGCCAAATGCAGGCAGGTCGGCATGGAAGAGGTCTACAAGAATGATCCCAGGAGTGAGTGGGTTAACCTATGATGAGCGTTTGTCGGCACTGGGCCTGTACTCGCTGGAGTTTAGAAGGATGAGGGAGGACCTAATTGAGTGTTGGGCCTGCAGCATCAACATCACGGAGCTGTGGTTCGTAGAGCTCCCAGCACGGGCGGCGCTGACTTCAACATCGCGGAGTCCTGGGATCTCTATGCCGAGGGCCGCCAGCGTGAATCTCCGCCCGGCGCGGCTTGTGGACTCCGGGAGCCGCGTACTCCGGTAGGAAGTGGCCGATTCAGAGGTCCAAGCCGATGAAATTGTTCTCCCGTTCCGATGTCGGAGTCCCATCATCCCCGCGAGTGGGCCTGAACACCGGGCCGCCCGTAGCGGCGACTGCGGAGGGCTCGGGAGGCCCCGACCACGGGTGAACATTGGGGAACATTAGAGGAAGAGACTGACTTTGGTGCCTTCCCTCACAGTGGGAAAATGTGATTCTGCTGTGTGGGGATGTTTATAGATATAGATATGATATGCCATTTATTGTCACTATACATGTACAATGAAATTAAAAGCTGCTTGTACTCAGTGCATACATATAATTTAGTACAAAAAACAAGAAACAGAAAACAAAAACAAAAGGGAGAAGGGGGGGGGGGATAGGTGCACAATTCTGCGGCGTTATATACATATATACAGATGGAAGTCCGGGTGTTGGGCTGTGAAGTCAGTGCATGTTTGAATTTAGAGTAGTTATAATTTTCGGAAAACAACTATTCCTGAGTCTATTTGTCCTAGATTTGATGCACCTATAGCGCCTTCCAGAGGGCAGCAGGTCGAACAGTCCAAACGCAGGATGGGAGCTGTCTTTGATGATATTCTTTGCCCTGCTAAGGCAGCGGGAGGTGTAGATATCCATCAGGGAGGGTAGAGGGCAACCAATGATCTTCTGCGCTGTCCTAGTTACCCTCTGAAGCCTCTCCCTGTCTGCCATGGTGCAGCTGCCATACCGTGATGTAATGCAGTATGTCAGCAGGCTCTCGATGGACGAGCGGTAGAAGGTCAGCAGCAGGTTAGAGTCCAGGTTGTGCTTCCTGAGGACCCTCAGGAAGTGCAGCCGCTGCTGAGCCTTCTTGATGACCGCTGTCGTGTTGTCTGTCCAGGAGATATCAGCAGCGTTGGAGCCTATCGTGTGTTGTGTTCTTTTATTTCTATAGCTGTATGGTGACCACATATTTCACTGTACCAACTGGTACATGTGACAACTAAATGTATGTACCTTGAAAAATACAGAATAGTGAAAGGCTTGGATTGAGTGGATGTGGAGAGGATGTTTCCATTAGTGGGAGAGTCTAGGACCAGAGGTCACAGCCTCAGAATTAAAGGATGTTCTTTGAGGAGGGAGATGGAGAGAGATTTCTGTGGAATCTGTGGAATTCATTGCCACAGACAGCTGTGGAGGCCAAGTCGGTGGATATTTTTAAGGCAGAGATAGATAGATTCTTGATTAGTACAGTTGTCAAAGGTTATGGGGAGAAGACAGGAGAATGGGGTAAGGAGGGAGAGTTAGATTAGCCATGATTGAATGGAGGACTTGATGGGCCGAATGGCCTAATTCTACACCAATTCCTTTTGATAATGTAGATGGGGCATGCTGGTCGCTGTGGGAAAGTTGGGCCGAAGGGCCTGTTTCTACACTTTAATGAACATGTATTACATCTTCATAAGCCACAAGCCACCCCTTTGTGGGTTTTTTTACATATATCAGAATAGGCTTCTTTTACAAAGGCCACCTTTCTATTGAAAAATATGATGAGTTTGCAATGTTTTTTCTTTATATACAATTGAATGGTTGGCAGTTCTTTAGTTCAAGGGCAGTGAGATATTGGAGTTTTAGTTTGCATTCCTCAATCCTGCTATGAATAACTAATGTGTTTCAAATAGGAGGCAAGTGTGGACCTCGAACAGTACAGCATAGCAACAGGCCCTTCGGCCCACAATGTATGTGCTGAACATGGGTGGGAAATAAATTGGGAGGAAAATGAAAGGCAAGTAGGGGAGGTGCAGAGATGCAGCAGTAAAGTTTGGTGCCTCACAGCGGCTGGGACCCAGGTTCGATCCTGACCTCGGGTGCGGTCTGTGTGGAGCTTGAACATACTCACTGTGGGTTTTCTCCGGGTGCTCCAGTTTCCTCCCGCATCCCAAAGACGTGCAGGTTTGTAGGTTAATTGGCCTCTGTAAATTGGCCCTAGTGTGCAGGGAGTGGATGTGAACATCCACCTTTCCTATAATGTGATGATCAGAACTAACCAAAGTTTTATAGAGCTACAACATGGGCCGTCGTGGTGGTGCAGCAGTAGAGTTGCTGCCTTAACGCACTTGCAACACCAGAAACACTGGTTCGATCCTGACTATGGGTGCTGTCTGTACGGAGTTTGCACGTTCTCCCTGTGACCTGCGCGGGTTTTCTCCAAGATCTTCGGTTTCCTCCCACAGTCCAAAGACGTGCAGGTTTGTAGGTTAATAGGCTTGGTGTGTGTGTAAATTGTCCCTAGTGTGTGTAGGGTAGTGTTAGTGTACGGGGATCGCTGGTCGGTACGGACTCGGTGGGCCGAAGGGCCTGTTGACGTGCTTGTTTCTTGAAACTAAACTAAAGTAAGCATGACATTGCATCTTTCATACTCAATGTCCTGACTGATGAAGGCGAGCAGAATTTACCACTCTATTTACAAGTATCTATACACTGTAAATGGATCGATTGTAATCATGTATTGTCTTTCCACTGACTGACAAAAGTGTTTTACTGTACCTCGGTACACGTGACAATAAACTAAACTGAAGTAAGTGTGTTGCTAGTTCCATGGATCTGAACATTACTGTGTTACATCAACGCAGTTTGGTGTCCTGTATACCTTCCCCATACATTTGGCCTCCAACGAGCAACACTTCACATTTGCCCGGATCAAATTCCATCTACCATTTCACTATCTATATCGGTAACCAATCTATTTCCTGCTGCATCCTTTGACAGACATCGTTACTACAGCCATCGCCACCAATTATTCCATCGTCTGCAAATGTATAAACCAAACCGACCCAAAAACATCACCCATTCCTTCTCTCCAGAGATACTGCCTGTCCCGCTGAATTACTCCAGCATCTACAGCTGGACCCAGAGTCTGCAGTTCCTTCCGATTATTATTTGTTTGCAGTTATTTAAAACCAGCGTGCAGACCTCCAGGATGCTCCTTGCTTCGTGAAGTATTCGTCAAAGTCATCACTGGACCAGCGTTACGGTGTTCCCCGGGTGAAACATTGTGAGCAGGTGGTGTGGAATCTCACCTGGATATTCTTATAGAAACTTACAAAATTCTTAAGGGGTTGGACAGGCTAGATGCAGGAAGATTGCTCCCGATGTTGGGGAAGTCCAGGACAAGGGGTCACAGCTTAAGGATAAGGGGGAAATCCTTTAAAACCGAGATGAGAAGAACTTTTTTCACACAGAGAGTGGTGAGTCTCTGGAACTCTCTGCCACAGAGGGTAGTTGAGGCCAGTTCATTGGGTATATTTAAGAGGGAGTTAGATGTGGCCCTTGTGGCTAAGGGGATCAGAGGGTATGGAGAGAAGGCAGGTACGGGATACTGAGTTGGATGATCAGCCATGATCATATTGAATGGCGGTGCAGGCTCGAAGGGCCGAATGGCCTCTACTCCTGCACCTAATTTTTATGTTTCTATGTTTCCCATGCATGTTATTTGGCATCCCGATCTGCGAACGCCACACTGGGCATAAACCTTGGAGCGCCCTCGCAACAGATGGGCTGCCCTGCTTGAATAGGGCAACTTGCCACCCCCGTCCCTCTCAAGGGCAACTAGGGAAGGACATGGACACGGGCCCTTGCCAGCAACATCCACACGCTGAAAAATATCATTAATTCAAAACACAAACAAACCAATAAATAAACAAAGCCATTAGTCGGCGTCTTGGTGTCGCAGTGGTACAGTTGTTGCCTCACAGCGCCAGAGACCCAGGTCCGATCCCGACTATGGGCGCTGTCTGTACGGACTTTGTACGTTCTCCCTGTGACAGTGTGGGCTTTCTCCGAGGCATTCGGTTTCCCCCCACACTCCAAAGACGTACGGGCTTGTAGGTTAATTGGCTTGGTATAATTGTAAAATTGTGCCAAGTGTATGTGTGGGATCGTGTTAGTGTGCGTGGATCGCTGGTCGGTGCGGACTCGGTGGGCCGAACGACATGTTTCTGCTCAGTATCTCTAAACGAAACTAAACTAAATAAATGTATTTGAGGTTGGAAGAAGTGCCAGGTGAATGACGGTACCAACTTGCAACTTGAACCTGTGAGCTGTGATGATCTGGAGTGGACCATGTGGAGGGGAAGTGAATTGTCTAGGAATCGGTTAAATGCAATTGGATAAAACTAGGAGAAGGTATCGAGTGTGCATGCCAGTGGGAATGTTACGGGTCCAGACTAACTTCTTTCAAGGGGCTAGCAGAAGCAAAATGGCCTGAATGGCCTGTGTGAGCCAAAAGATGCCTTGGTCTTGAGACAGTTTCATCCAAGAATCCTACTGGGTAGTTCCCTATTGCACAGGGTATAGCACGGAAACAGGCCCTTCGGCCCACCGAGTCCACACCGACCAGCAATCCCCACAGACGAGTACTATCCCACACACACGAGGGACAATTTACAATTATACCAAGCCAAATAACCTACAAACCTATACATCTTATATGTGTAGCTTTATTGAATTTTTTCCTTCAAAAATCAGTATCCTATTCTCTCAAATATAAATGGTAAATAATTCCTCAGTTCCTTGCTTATATTTTCAAGGATTGTGTTGCAAATATCTGTTTGCTCAGTAATTCTCACATTGTTTATCAGGCTACGCTGCAGAATTTCACACAAACTGTGTTAAGACTCGAATATAATATTTAAACAATTCAGTAAACCCAAACATTGGCAAAAAACATTGATCCACCCATCGCCACCACATTGTGGCGATAAGCAGCTGTCACTCACACCCTCCCTGGCATATTTTATCAACCACTTCCTTTTGTCTACTTCTTCTGTTGAACTTTTGAACCTTTTCTATGTATTTACACTTCCTGTTGAAGATTTTAGTTGGTATTCTGCCTTCATAATGTTCACCATTAATCATTCTCTTTAAACGTACACCAAGCTGACTTTGGTATATGAAAGAACTGCAGATGCTGGCTTAAATCAAAGGTAGACACATAATGCTGGGGTAATTCAGTGGGTGAGGCAGCATCTTTGGAGAGGAGGAATGGGCAATGTTGTTCATTCCTTCTCTCCAGAGATGCTGCCTCACCCGCTGAGTTATGCCCTTGTCCCACTTAGGAAACCTGAACGGAAACCTCTGGAGACTTTGCGCCCTACCCAGGTTTCCGTGCGGTTCCCAGAGGTTGTAGGTGGTTGCCAGAGGTTGCAGGTAGTGGAAGCAGGTAGGGAGACTGACAAAAAGCTCCGGGAACCGCACGGAAACCTTGGGTGGGGCACAAAGTCTCCAGAGGTTTCCGTTCAGGTTTTCTAAGTGGAACAGGGGCATAACTGCAGCATTAAGGGTCTCGACCCGAAATGTCGCCCATTCCTTCTCTCCAGAGATGCTGCCTGACCCGCTGAGTTACTCCAGCATTTTGTGTCTACTTCTGCTTCCTGACTTCCATATTAAAATATACATCCCTGCTTAATATCGTCACATCCCACAAAATATCAGTTGCCTTGGAAATTGCCCTGACGACTTTATAATGAATCAGCTTCAAAGGTCAAACAATTATGATTAAAGTCTTCCCCCTCTAAGATTTACTCAATGCTCTTTTCTGATATTTTGTGTGAGGTCATTAAGGCATAAATCAGCCATTCGGCCCTTCGAGCCAGCACCGCCATTCGATATGATCATGGCTGATCATCCAGAATCAATACCCAGTTCCTGCTTTCTTCCCATACCCCTTGATTCCGTTAGCCCTAAGAGCTCTCTCTTGAAAATATCCAGTGAATTGGCCTGCACTGCCTTCTGTGGCAGAGATTTCTACAGATTCGTAACTCTCTGGGTGAAAAAGTTTTTCCTCATCTCAGTCCTAAATGGCCGACCCCTTATTCTTAAACTGTGACTGGGCAATGCAACACAGGAGGAAACTAATGGTCAGAGAAATAGCATGAATATACCTTCTGTATACTCAACTTGACATCAAATATGACACTGACGTTAAAATAGGCTGAGATGATATTTAACAGGTGTTGGGAACTGGAGTCGTTTGAGAAAGGAATTTATCTCAGGAACTGAAGACTATCTGCACTGGGTTGGTGGTATTCTAGGTCATGTTGCAGACCATGGTTTAGCTCAGAGTTGCAGCGCGCAAACAGGCCCTTCGGCCCACTGGATCCGTGCTGACCAGCGATCCCCGCACACTAACACTATCCTGCACACACCAGGGCCAATTTTTTACATTTACCAAGCCAATTAACCTACAGACCTGCACGTCTTTGGAGTGTGGGAGGAAACCGGAACACCCGGAGAAAACCCACGCAGGGCACGAGGAGAACGTGCAAACTCCCTACAGACAGCACCCGTAGTCAGGATTGAACTCAGGTCTCCGGCGCTGCAGGAGATTCTGCCTGACCCGCTGAGTTACTCCAGCACTCTGTGAAACGTCACCTATCCATGTTCTCCAAAGATGCTGCCTGACCCGCTGAGTTACTCCAGCACTCTGTGAAACGTCACCTATCCATGTTCTCCAAAGATGCTGCCTGACCCGCTGAGTTACTCCAGCACTCTGTGAAACGTCACCTATCCATGTTCTCCACAGATGCTGCCTGACCCGCTGAGTTACTCCAGCACTCTGTGAAACGTCACCTATCCAGAATATTGCCATATCTATCCCCGATTAGCAAAGTGCACAGAAATAATCCACTGATCCTGTGTACGATGCGCCAGGTTTTGGCTCCACTTTCCAAATCTAGTCTACGCTCCAGGTCTTCTGAGCGGTACCGGATCCAGGCGAGCTCCAGGCTGCTGCTGGGCCTCTCGCCATCGCCTTCCCTGGACATCTGGGTCGATGTTGGTCTGGACGTTAATCATGCCGCCTGTTTGAAGCCGCAGGCACTAGTCTAAGGCTGGTGGAGTTAGTCGCTGGATGTGGGTGGATAGATCAACTGCTCCATTCTTCCTGTCAAGAAATCTCTGGTCATTCCCGTGGTTTTGTTTTCCTGTGCACTCCAGTAGAGATAAGAAATAATCAGCAGTTCAGCAGCAATGTTGTCAGGTGGAAAGCCATGGCTTGTTTCCACGTGGTTACCAGGTACATTTACATTTGTGCACAGTAACGACACAGTTTAGTTTATATTAGAGATACAGTGCAGAAACAGGCCCTTCGACCCATCGAGTCCATGCCGACCAACGTGTACTAGAACTATCCCTCCACACACAAGGGGCAGATCACAATTTGCAATTAACCTACAAACCTGCGCATCTTTCGAATGTAGGAGGAAACCGGAGCACCTGGAGAAAACCCACGCGGTCACAGGGAGAACGTACAAACCCCGTGTGCAGGTTTGTCTGTTGTCAGAGACCTGGGTTCGATCCTGTCTATGGGTGTTGTCTATACGGAGTTTGTACGTTCGCCCTGTGACCACGTGGGTTTGTTCAAGGTGCTCCGGTTTCCTCCCACTTCCCAAAGACTGGCGGGTTTGAAAATAAATTGGCCTCTGGTGTAAAATTGCCTCTAATGTGTAGGGAGTGTAGATAGGGTGGTAAAGAAAGCTTTTGGTGTGCTGGCCTTTATAAATCAGAGCATTGAGTATAGAAGTTGGGATGTAATGTTAAAATTGTACAAGGCATTGGTGAGGCCAATTCTGGAGTATGGTGTACAATTTTGGTCGCCTAATTATAGGAAGGATGTCAACAAAATAGAGAGAGTACAGAGGAGATTTACTAGAATGTTGCCTGGGTTTCAGCAACTAAGTTACAGAGAAAGGTTGAACAAGTTAGGGCTTTATTCTTTGGAGCGCAGAAGGTTAAGGGGGGACTTGATAGAGGTCTTTAAAATGATGAGAGGGATAGACAGAGTTGATGTGGACAAGCTTTTCCCACTGAGAGTAGGGAAGATTCAAACAAGGGGACATGACTTGAGAATTAAGGGACTGAAGTTTAGGGGTAACATGAGGGGGAACTTCTTTACTCAGAGAGTGGTGGCTGTGTGGAATGAGCTTCCAGTGAAGGTGGTGGAGGCAGGTTCGTTTTTATCATTTAAAAATAAATTGGATAGTTATATGGACGGGAAAGGAATGGAGGGTTATGGTCTGAACGCAGGTGTATGGGACTAGGGGAGAATACGTGTTCGGCACGGACTAGAAGGGCCAAGATGGCCTGTTTCCGTGCTGTAATTGTTATATGGTTATATGGAGTGGGTGAGAAAGTGGGTTAACAAAGAATTTAAATAATTTAATTTAATTCAATTTAATTGTCATTTGGACCCCTTGAGGTCCAAACGAAATGCCGTTTCTGCAGCCATACATTACAAACAAATAGACCCCAGACACAACATAATTTACATTTTACATAAACATCCATCACATCGCTGTGATGGAAGGCCAAAAAAACGTATCTCTCCACTGCAAAGAACAGATGTGAACAGGTGATCGATAGTCAGCATGGACATTCTGGGCCGAAGGGCCTGTTTCTGAGCTGTATCTCTAAACTGAACTAGACTATATGGCCACTCATAGAGTGCAGAGATAAGGAGCTAGCTGACTAACTCTGTGTATAGACTCGACAGGCCGAACAGCTTCATGTTGTACTGTAACGATTTGAGATTCTGTTGTCATATTCTAAGAAAATTATAAAGCCATGGATTTATCTTTTGGTAAAATTAGTTTCAATTATTTTGTGCTACTTTTCGGAAACAAGGAGTCCTGAATGCACTAGTTTGCTATCAGTGATGTCGCTGTCCTGTGACCTTCGAAAATTGAATGGAAATGTTACCTTATTTTTCGTAGATCAATAATGAAATAATCTGCGTATTTTTCATGGTAATAAAACTTGGTTCGAAGCATAATTTAGGATTCATTACTTCACCTTATTCTGCAGAGTTGTGCTTAGGTCACAGCGTGAGGCAAATGCCCCAAAGGCCAAGAACATCAGTCCGACACATGAACAAAAGCTGTGGGATCTGTTGCATCTTCTACAGAGTGTAGGAAGGAACTGCAGATGCTGGTTTAAACCGGATAGATACAAAATGCTGGAGTGTCTCAGCGGGACACAGGCAGGGAATGGGTCGAGACTCTTCTTCAGACTCTTATGAAGAGTCACTCCAGCATTTTGTGTCTATCTTCATGAACCAGAGCACCCGGAGAAAACCCACGCGGTCACAGGGAGAACATACAGCCCGTAGTCGGGATCAAACTCTGGATTCCCGCCCTGTGAGGCAGCAACTCTACCACTGTGCCACCTCAAATTCTTGAGATACATGTGTCTATGGTCCTAGCGTTGTATAAGATGTTTCCATGGTTGGACTTGCTGGAGATAGACAATAAATGCTGGAGTAACTCAGCGGGACAGGCAGCATCTCTGGGGAGAAGGAATGGGTGACAATTCGGGTCGGGGCCCTTCTTCAAACCTGCTGGAGACTGGTTGACAAGATATTGGTTTTTTCTCCACGAATAATTCCCATCATTATTTTTGTAGCGTTTCCATTCGCTATCAATTCCTTAAATTCTAAAGTGCTATTCCTATTTTCCAGATGTAATGACAGTAATCGCCGCGTTTACACTGCCATTCACTGCCCACGTTTATGAAGTAATGGTTTTAGCAAATGAATGTAGCTGGTGATGAGACCCAAGGTCGCGCTGTGCAGTCCTTCAGTAACACGTTGCTGCCTAGTGCAAGAATGAATCATCCTCTCTTCAAAGACACAGACCCATCTGTCCTCGTGCCAGTGATTTGTGCGGGTACTGTTTCCACAATGACAAGGCCTTTGTTCAAGTGGCATTCTGATGCAGCGGAATGTTTTGTTTTTGTTGCATCATTTATGAATATCTTAACAAAGTTCTGACCAAAACGCATATTCTAATCTGAAGATAGACACAAAGTGCTGTGGTAAATCTGCGGGACAGGCAGCATCTCTTGAGAGAAGGGATAGGTGACTTTGTGGGTCAAGACCCTTCTTCAGAACATCAGAACCAGGAATTCACTAATGCCCCTGTCCCACTTAGGAAACCTGGAAGGAAACCTCTGGAGACTTTGCGCCCCACCCAAGGTTTCCGTGCGGTTCCCAGAGGTTTTTGTCAGTCTCCCTACCTGCTTCCACTACCTGCAACCTCCGGCAACCACCTGCAACCTCCGGGAACCGCACGGAAACCTTGGGTGGGGCGCAAAGTCTCCAGAGGTTCCCGTTCAGGTTTCCTAAGTGGGACAGGGGCATAAAGATAGACACAACATGGTGGAGTAACTCAGCGTGACAGGCAGCATCTCTGGAGAGAAGGAATGGGTGACGTTTTGGGTCATTAACAGCGTTCCATTTGTTTTTTCCTGAGCAATATTAGTCTGTAACAGGCAACCTGATATATTGAGGACTACCAAAGAAAAATACGGGAAAAAATTCAGTCTTAGAACAAGAGCAATATGCTTTTTACTCTAATTATAGGTTTCAGAATTATTGTAGAAACAAAGAACTGCATATGCTGCTGAACGCACAGACTGAGGAAGGGTCTTGACCTGAAACGTCACCTATCCAACGTCACCTATCCATGTTCTCCATAGATGCTGCCTGACCCGCTGAGTTACTCCAGCACTCTGTGAAGCGTCACCTATCCGTGTTCTCCGCAGATGCTGCCTGACCCGCTGAGTTACTCCAGCACTCTGTGAAACGTCACCTATCCGTGTTCTCCACAGATGCTGCCTGACCCACTGAGTTATGGTGCAGCAGCATCTATGGAGCTAAGGAAATAGGCACGTTTCGGGCCGAAACCCTTCTGGAAATAGGTAACGTTTCGGGCCGAAACCCTGAAGGGTTTCGGGCCGAAACGTTACCTATTTCCTTAGCTCCACAGATGCTGCTGCACCCGCTGAGTTACTCCAGCACTCTGTGAAACGTCACCTATCCATGTTCTCCACAGATGCTGCTGCACCCGCTGAGTTACTCCAGCACTCTGTGGCTTTTGGAATTAATAGCCAATGACGGCCTCCACAGCCTTCTGTGGCAATGAATTCCACAGATTCACCATCCTCAGACTAAAGACATTTTTCCTCATTTTATTCCTCCACAGTTTATTCACCTCCGTTTCCTTTACTCCACCATCAGCGACCAAGTCCATCCTTCATCTCAAGAGGAAGCTGGAGCTCCTCGTTTGTGGGATATCTATCCAAAGCTCTCAGCAAAGTTTTAGGTTATTCTAATTTTTGATTTCTCCTTCAAATCTCCACCTTCAATGAAGCTTCTGATCGCCCAAGTCTTGTGTTTCGTTGTCACATTGTGCCTGATTATTATGTACATAAAATGCCCGCTGGGGATGTCTCCAATGCCAATGTTACAATGCTAATCAAAGTTTTCTGGCTGTCAAAGTGGACTCAGCCAAGCCCCCAACTAGAGCATCATTGACCTGAGATGAATCGTATCACGTGAATTCCCAGCCTTTCCAAACAAACTCTTCATTTCTCAATCTCCCCGCTCCCTCAAGCTGAGCTTTTTACTGCACTGATTAGCCGTTTCATTGCTTTCCTAGATCGCTCAGCATTGAAATAATTGCTGCTGTGATTGTTCTGGTTGCTTGCTGGTGTTTTATTCTTGAGGGGGAGCTGGCCTCTGCGATGATCTGCTGCAGTGTTGGGATTAATGGCACTTGCTGTGGGGCTGTGGACATTATCTCTGTAAATTGATACGAGGTTTTAGTTCAGCGCTATAAATCAAGCCTGTGTTTGTTGTATGTTTTTGTGATTCTTTGCTTGGATCTGTTCCATGTACTTAATCGTTCATGCATCCAGGCACACACACACAGCTGATTATCAACCTAGACTTTTGCAAGACACAAGGAACTGCAGATAGAAACATAGACAATAGATGCAGGAGTAGGCCATTCTGCAACTTCGAGCCAGCACCGCCATTCAATATGATCATGGCAGATCATCCACAATCAGTACCCCGTTCCTGCTTTTTCCCCATATTCCTTGATTGTCATGGGATGACTCCTCTATAGTCATCAGTACTCACCCAAAGAGTCGTACCTTTTTCTGATCAGCTAAAATCAGTAGTTTAAAAAAGAACTGCAGATGCTGGTAAAATCGAAGGTAGACACAAAATGCTGGAGAAACTCAGCAGATGAGGCAGCATCTATGTGATGTTTCGGGTCGAGGCCCGAAACATCGTCAATTCCTTCTCCCCATAGATGCTGCCTGACCCGCTGAGTTTCTCCAGCATTTTGAGTCTACCAGCTAAAATCAGTACCCCGTTCCTACTTGATCCCTTGATTCCGTTAGCTCTAAGAGCTATATGTAACTCTCTCTGACTGATGTACAAAATTGTTAGCCACCCGGAGTACGTAACTGGAAGACACCGACTGCTCAATCAATAATCACGGGCTTTGTACAAATGATAGAAGCTGATTTTCTTGTGACAGCAAGGAATTCTGATCAAAGAGCAGCTGCATCAGTTCTACCCTGGCAAAGGCCTCGTCTAGCAGATGTTCAGGTGATGTTGTGCAGAGATCCACAGTTAAACTCACTCCCAGGGGATGCATGAGGCTGGGTGGTAAACGCATCCCCAACATTTTAATGCAGAGCAAACACCTATTAGCAACAGAAACCCAATCAGCTGCCAGCTGAAAGTATGAGAGGCAAGGAGTGTGAAAAAAAACATCAAACTCAGCACTCTAGGAATACAAATCTGTATCTTCTGAGATATCCTGGGCATGCAAGAACGTGGTGTATATATTCACTTTACACATCTTTATTTTATTATTTTAATCCAATTGGTTGTTTTAATCAACTTGCCATCAGTGCAAGTTGGTGAATTTCTGGTGGTGCTGATTGGGATGTGTTTACAGTCAGTGTGGCTGGGGATTCCAGCTCCGTCCAGCCTCTTGAGGGTTACTCCTTCAATGTGTGTCGTATCGCATCTATCGCTGTGCACCCTTCTCTTTGCTGAGAGAATGGAGCGGCTGGGCTTGTACACTCTGGAGTGTAGAAGGATGAGAGGGGATCTTATTGAAACATATAAGATTATTAAGGGTTTGGACACGCTAGAGGCAGGAAACATGTTCCCGATGTTGGGGGAGTCCAGAACCAGGGGCCACACAGTTTAAGAATAAGGGGTAAGCCATTTAGAACGGAGACGAGGAAACACTTTTTCTCACAGAGAGTTGTGAGTCTGTGGAATTCTCTGCCTCAGAGGGCGGTGGAGGCCTGTTCTCTGGATACTTTCAAGAGAGAGCTAGATAGGGCTCTTAAAGATAGCGGAGTCAGGGGATATGGGGAGAAGGCAGGAACGGGGTACTGATTGTGGATGATCAGCCATGATCACATTGAATGGCGGTGCTGGCTCGAAGGGCCGAATGGCCTCCTCCTGCACCTATTGTCACTCGGGACTTCAACTCCATCACGGTTGTGTTAGACACAAGATTCTGGAGTGACTCAGCGGGACGGGCAGCTTCTCTGGAGAGAAGGAATGGGTGACGTTTCAGGTCGAGACCTTTTTTCAGACTAGTTGTGTTACTGACCCGGCTGTGGGGGGGGGCAGCCGTGAGGAGGGGGAAGGGGGGGAGAACAAAGGAGGAGCTGGTGCGGACACTCTGTAACTTTGTAAGTGCCCTTTATGGGCAACTATTTGTATACATTGAGTAGGCACGTGTGACAAAGTATTCATTCATTCAAGTATTCCTTTTAGACTTCAGACTTTACTTTCGAGATCCAGCTTGGAGCAGGCCCTCTGTCACCAACGATCACCCCCACACACTAGCGCTAATCCAACATTAGGGACAATTTACAGAAGCCAATTGACGCACATATGCTGGGTGTCCAGAACAAACCTTCAGAGATATGCACACAGGAATTTGAAGCTTTTGACTCCCTCCTTCACCGTCCCCTCGATGAAGACAGTTGTGTGGATCCTAGTCTTTCCTTTTCCAAACTCTGCAAGGATGCTTTCCTCAGATCTGTTTCCTAAACGATACTGCCTGACCCGCAGAGTTACTACAACTTTGTGAATTCTGCTCAACATTTCAACATCCGCAGTCCTCTGTGTCTCCCTCTTAATTAACAAGCAATTGAGGATCTTTAAGATCAGTTCTCGGAGCAGTTTATCTGTTCTTTCAACCGATGAATCCTGCTTTTCAGTAAAAGTGCAAATCGCAAAGTTAGACCAGTGAATGGAGACCTCAATGGAGAAAAGCGAGGGGGGGGTTGGGGGGCACGGAGGGAATAGGTTTTTGATTAAAAGAAACTTGAAAAGAAATCTCTACATTTATGTGGGATTGTAGCTATCTTTGAACCTTTGTACTGAATGCTTGTTGCCAGATATGCAATGTGAATAAAGCATGTCCTTTTGTGCATTCACCGGCTTCTGCAGTTCTCTGTTTCTACATGCTGTTATATCCGTTGAATAGATGGAAAATTATCTCCAGGAAGCTAACCAACATAAAGCAACATTTTTCATTTGACTCTTTCATTTTTGTTATTAACATACTGTGCAAGTAAATGTATCTCGAGCAGGAGTGTGAGTTTTCCATTGAAATCTTTTTGTTATCACCCAATTTGAACAGTTGCCCCAAAGCTGATTCTGTACAACACGATCGGTTCAGAGCCAATTAATAAGTAGCCCCCAGTATTGCCGACAGCTATGAAGATGAATCTGTTGTGTGTACTGATCGGGAAGTCAGAATGAGCTGATGGTGACACCTTGCCGCCAGAGCCTGCAACAACATCTAGTCGAATATCAACAGCAGCCCTTTATAGTGGCAAGCTTTGACAAGAAATGTCGTAACAGCTCTGTACGCAGTTCGGAAAGACAGAGTGGGCATCATTGTTTTAAATGCTTATCATGGAATCAGCCACTGAACTAAACGTACAATAATTGCAATAATTTTTTTATGCTTCAACTGCATTTAGATGTTGCAAAAAAGAGACTATTCAATCAGCCGTGATTGATGAGTAGAGTAGACACGATGGGCTGAATGGCCCAATTCTGCTCCTATGGACATGCGAGACTACACAGCAGTGTAAACAACTGAATATTTAAAAAAACAGTTGCTGCATATCATGACTTTCCAAAGTGGTGTAATAGAACAATAAATATATTTAATTTAGTGTGTGTGTGTGTGTGTGTGTGTGTGTGTGTGTGTGTATGTGTGTGTGTATATACATATATGTGTGTGTGTGTATACATATATGTGTGTGTGTATACATATATGTGTGTGTGTATACATATGTGTGTGTGTGTATACATATGTGTGTGTGTATACATATGTGTGTGTGTATACATATATGTGTGTGTGTGTATACATATATGTGTGTGTGTATACATATATGTGTGTGTGTATACATATATGTGTGTGTGTGTGTATACATATATGTGTGTGTATACATATATGTGTGTGTATATACATATGTGTGTGTGTGTATACATATATGTGTGTGTGTGTGTATACATATATGTGTGTATATATATATGTGTGTGTGTATACATATGTGTGTGTGTGTGTATACATATATGTGTGTGTGTATACATTTAGACATGTAGGTTTCAAGTTGTTGAACGGCATGATTGGACATTGCATAACTAACGTTCTTTATTCCAGACAGCATACCTTTCATTTATTTGTTCTATATCTCTCTCTATATATATCCCTCGTTTCTCCTTCCCCGACTCTCAGTCTGAAGAAGGGTCTCGACCCGAAACGTCACCCATTCCATCTCCCCAGAGATGCTGCCTGACCCGCTGAGTGACTCCAGCATTTTGTGTCTATCTTTGGTTTAAACCAGCATCTGCAGTTCCTTCCCACACACAAGCTTTATTCTGCTTCTTATCATGGGTTCCAATTCCAAGGAAGGTTGTTGCATATCCAGATGCCTTATCAACGAAGGCCAAACGTACTGAATTGAAACAAGGAGTTAACAATATTTCGCTGTGTCAGTTTTTAAAAGAAAAAGCAAATGATGACTCATTGATAGAAATACAAAAAAAGCATTGACATGGGCAGGGATTAATCACAGACAATGTTAACGAACAAAGCAATCTTCATTTAAACATTATTTTAATTTTCAGTCAAATAGAGAGATCAGTTGTTTAGCCATTTCATGACAGAGATGATGATCCGATGACACATTATAGTCACATGTACCTCGGTACAGTGAGAGTCTATGTGTTTGCGGACAGTACTCAGCGTACAGAAAGAGTCGCCATGTTTCAGGCACAGACCACGTTACAAAATTACTCGTTAGAGTCATGTTGGCTCCTCTTTGTTCTAGGTGTCCTCTCCTGCTGGGTCCCTCCTTGTTCATAAGTTCTAGGAGCAGAATTTGGCCATTCGGCCCATCGTCCACTCCGCCATTGAACCATAGCTGATCTATCTTTCCCTCTCAACCCCATTGTCCTGCCCTCCCCATTACTCATCTTGCTTCCCACATGATGCCCAACCCCGCGACTATTTGCGTGCTAGCCACAGATGCAGATCTCCAATCACATATTACAATCGCTCCACACTCTTAAACGCTGTGAATGGCTCGGTGGTAATCATGTATTGTCTTTCCGCTGACTGGAGAGCACGCAATGAAAGCTTTTCACTGTACCTCGGTACACGTGATGTGCCAGACTAACTCAGGCAGCATCGAAAAGATCTGCAGTCTGAAGAAGGGTCCCGACCCGAAACATCACCTATCCATGTTCCCCAGAGATGCTGCCTGACCCGCTGAGTTACTCCAGCACTCTGTGAAACGTCACCTATCCATGTTCTCCACAGATGCTGCCTGACCCGCTGAGTTACTCCAGCACTCTGTGAAACATCACCTATCCATGTTCTCCACAGATGCTGCCTGACCTGCTGAGTTATTCCAGCACTCTGTGAAAGGTCACCTATCCATGTTCTCCACAGATGCTGCCTGACCCGCTGAGTTACTCCAGCACTCTGTGAAACATCAGCTATCCATGTTCTCCACAGATGCTGCCTGACCCACTGAGTTACTCCAGCACTCTGTGAAACGTCACCTATCCATGTTCTCCAGAGATGCTGCCTGACCCGCTGAGTTATGGTGCAGCAGCATCTATGGAGTGAAGGAAATGGGCAACGTTTCGGGCCGAAACCCTTCTGGAAATAGGCAACGTTTCGGGCCGAAACCCTTCCGGGTTTCGGCCCGAAACGTTACCTATTTCCTTAGCTCCATAGATGCTGCTGCACCCGTTGAGTTACTCCAGCACTCTGTGAAACGTCACCTATCCATGTTCTCCACAGATGCTGCCTGCCCCGCTGAGTTACTCCAGCACTCTGTGAAACGTCACCTATCCATGTTCTCCACAGATAGTGTTATCCAGGATGGTGTTAATCAGCATTTTGTGTCTATCTCAGGCGTAATCCAGCAACTACATTTCTTTCCTACACAATTGATCAGAAAGATGGAATTTTAAGAAAGAAAAAGGTAACTCCTGTGAGGGAGATAATTTCATTATTCTCGTCAGTATTTGTGAGACTCCACACGGACACTTGGAGTAGCTCTGACATTTTCTCTCTCTCCATCTCGTTCACCGGGAGTTGCCGATTAATAGCACTCGGTAGCACGACACCCGCTGCGCTGCAATACCATCTTCAAGGTGTCTGCTCCCTGCCAGAACCTCTTCTTCTGGTTCTAATAAAATCTCAGCTCTGTTCCAGGGAACATTTAAAAATGCTGAACTTGCATGAAACAAAAGAATATCAAAGATTCCCCACCAGAATTGATTGATCCTGACTTTGGTCCTGGCATCTCTTCCCACTGCCAAGGCAGCTGCAGTTGATTCATTCTCCGACTTCTCAAATCAGCGTGAAATACCTCACCACAGACAAGCTGGCCTTTTCATTTCAAATGGTGCATTTTTCTTCTCTAAAAACAAGGGATGATGAATGAAGTAACCCTAGTGTCAACAGAGTGTGTGGTAACAGTCGCCACTACTCCGCCAATGACAAGCAAATCCTTCTCAGGCACGATATCCAAAGTCAATAGTTGGAATCATGAGCGTAACTCCTGGGGCGGCACGGTAGCGCAGTGGTAGAGCTGCTGCCTCACGGCGCCAGAGACCCGGGTTCGATCCTGACTACGGGTGCTGTCTGTACGAAGGTTGTATGTGCTTCCCGTGACCCGCGTGGGTTTTCTCCAGGTGGTCTGGCTTCCCCCTCCATGCTCCAAAACGTTCAGGTTTATAGTCAAATTGGCTTCTGTAACTTAGCCCAAGCTAAGCACGTGTCTGCTGCAGTTTAGAAGAATGAGAGGAGACTTTGAGTGCAACTTCAAAAACGCAATCCTGGGAATAGAGTCCCAGCCTGCTCAACCTCTCCCCATAGCTCAGGCCCTCAAGTCCTGGTAACATCCTTATAAATCGTCTCACCACCATTTCCAGCTTGACAACATAGAAACATAGAAAATAGGTGCAGGAAGAGGCCATTCGGCCCTTCGAGCCAGCATCGCCATTCATTGTGATCATGGCTGATCATCCCCAATCAATAACCTGTGCCTGCCTTCTCCCCATATATCCTTGACTCCACTAGTCCCTAGAGCTCTATCTAACTCTCTCTTAAATCCATCCAGTGACTTGGCCTCCACTGCCCTCTGTGGCAGGGAATTCCATAAATTCACAACTCTCTGGGTGAAAATGTTTTTTCTCACCTCAGTCTTAAATGACCTCCCCTTGATTCTAAACAAGAATATTCTAAAGAAAACATCTTTCCTATAGCAGGGTGACACAATACGCCCAGCGTGGCCTCGCCAATATTTCACGCAAGGGGTCGAGTCTTTGCTTGTGGAAGGTTGTGACGGGAAAGGAGACAGAAATAAGGTGTTCCGGTTACAGTCAGGTCACCCAATTGAACCATATCCTTGTGTGATCTCGAGCAGAGCATCTGCAGATGTTGTTGCATGTCCAAGTGACAAGATGGCCCACTGTTGAACCTTTGTGTTGGCTCAAGGAGTGAACCAGGCTGGCCAGATGGCAGGAACACTTGGACTAACTAACTGCAGCCTGGCTAACCCTGGTCTTGCTGCAACTGGATCCGTTCTGTAAATGCGTGGCTGCAAGATATTTGGTTGCCAAAAGTGGTTCAGTATTGTCATTTGGGAAGATTACCAGCAAGGGAATTAGCCCTGTGGTTTTAGAATCAGCTTTTCCCAACTCAAGCATAAAAACCTCCCTGGCCAGGAATATTGAAATTATTTAAGATGGAACTGCAGATGCTGGAAAATCGAAGGTAGACAAAAATGCTGGAGAAACTCAGCGGGTGCAGCAACATCTATGGAGCGAAGGAAATAGGCAACGTTTCGGGCCAAAACCCTTCTTCAGAATTGGCTTCAGTTAAGATCCTGTCTTACTGCGGCGACCTAATTGGCGAGTTTAGGAGAGTTTGTAAAAGTGTCATGTTGAAGACCTCCTTCAACTATGTTGAAGACCAGCGTTGACTAGCTTTGGGAAAATTGGACCAGTGGAGAGTGACATTTTGATAATAATCTGTAATTGCTTCTGGCAGCTTCTCTTCCCAAGGTTTCTGGAGCTGGTTACAGGTCGACCATTCCTCCTTGTTAGTAGGGATTTTCCTTCTGTATTAAAGATAGGGACAAAAAGCTGGAGTAACTCAGCGGGACAGGCAGCAACTCTGGAGAGAAGGAATGGGTGACGTTTCGGGTCGAGTCCCTTCTACGTCACCGATTCCTTCTCTCCGGAGATGCTGCCTGCCCTGCTGAGTTACTCCACCTTCCTGCACATTCCTAATGTATTAATATCTGCTTGTAGTAAGCATTTATTTGTTAACAGATTCAAGAGTATTTTATTATCATGCGTCTGGAAACAGAACAATGAAATTCTAACTTGCCTCAGCACAACAGAATATGTGAAAAGAAAAATGTTGCCAGCCTATGTTCAACAATGAGTTTTAGTTGCATTCAAGTACGTCTTGTCGGAATGTGACGTTGGTTTTAACGCTTTGTCTTGCAGTTTGTCAGCGAGAAAATGGGTGGAGCTGAAGGAACAAAACTAGACAATGATTTTGTGGAGATGGAACGGGTATGTGAACGAACTGCTGTGAAAAGATTCTGGCAAATGGTTCAATAAAATACTTCAGGCCCGTGATTAACCATGGCACACACCAGGTTTGAGACAAAGGATTAGCAAGTTATAGAAATAAAACACGGAAACAGGCCCTTCTGCCCATCGAGTCCGCACCGACCAATGATCAAGTGAGAGTTAGATTTAGCTCATTTTTCATTTATAAATACCTTGTTTTTATATTTAAGAACAGACTAAATTATTTTCAGTTCCAGAAGGTGGAAGGTTATTATTATATATTTATTTAAATACTTGTTACCAAATTGTGCAGTGCAATTTAATTTCCAAATAAAGACACAGAGTTATACAGTGTGGAAACAGGCCCTTCAGCCCAACTTGCCCACACCGGCCAACATGATCACCTACTCTGGCAGCTCATTCCATATACCAACCACCCTTTGTGTAAGGAAAAAGTTCCCCTCAGGTTCTTTATTAAATCATCGTGTCCCACCCCCCCCCCCCCCCCCCCCCCCCCTCAATGTAAACATCAGGTTCCCATTAAATCTTTCCCCCTCCACCCTAAACCAACATTAGCAACATCTTGCACTATATCGCCTTTAGTCAAGAGAAATGTCCAAAGCACTTCACTAGAACAGTCAGGCCAATTTTGAGTAGGAAGGAACTGCCAGATGCTGGTTTAAACCAAAGATAGACACAAAAAGCTGGAGTACCTCAGCGGGACAGGCAGCATCTCTGGAGAGAAGGAATGGGATGACGTTTCGGGTTGAGACCCTTCTTGAGGATATAGTGTTTATTTTAGTTTAATAACCACTTTTTTCTTTCTTATTTAAGAAAATAGACGCTACGAGTAAAGCTGTGGCTGATGTTCTGTCTAAAACAACTGAGTACTTGCAACCGAATCCAGGTATGAAACTGTGCCATGAACGGCATCTCACTTTCCATTGCCATTTCTAGTTTATATGCTTTTCAGTGAGACCAGGACTTTTGTTAATGCTAGAGAACAAGGCATATTGAAGGCAAAAGATGCCAACCTTTGCTAGGTTCCATTAATGTAGAGGTACTGACCTCGCCACTGTCAAAGGCCTCACAAAGGCACCTTATAACTGTGCCATCTAGAGTTGCGTATGTCCATCCTGGGATAAAGGTTCTGATTGTCTACACTATGCAAGTAAGTACGTTTATTGGCCAAGTATTCACATACAAGGAATTTGCCTTGGTGCTCCACCCACAAGTGACAACATGACATACAGTGACAGTTACGAATGACTCAGAAAGCACTAAACATTAATAATAATAAAACATTAATGATAAAACGCCATTGATCAAGAATGTGAACCAACAAAATACCAGATCAAAGGGAGGCTACAGGGTTTTGGCTGTTGAGTAGAGCAACTACTCGTGGATAAAAACTGTGTTCATGTCTGGCTGTGGCTCTCATAATTGTGTGTGTGTGTGTGTGTGTGTGTGTGTGTGTTTGTGTGTGTATACATATATGTGTGTGTGTGTGTATATATATGTGTGTGTGTGTGTGTATATATATATGTGTGTGTGTATATATACGTGTATGTGTGTGTATGTGTGTGTGTACATACATATGTGTTTGTGTGTGTATACATACATGTGTGTGTGTATACATATATTTGTGTATATACATATATATGGGTGTGTGTGTGTGCATATATGTGTGTGTGCATATATGTGTGTGTGTATACATATATGTGTGTGTATATACATATGTGTGTGTGTGTGTGTATACATATATGTGTGTGTGTGTACATATATGTATGTGTGTGTGTGTATATATATGTGTGTGTGTGTGTGTGTGTGTGTATACATATATGTGTGTATACATGTATACATATATATGTGTGTATACATATATGTGTGTGTGTATACATATATGTGTGTGTATACATATATGTGTGTGTGTATACATATATGTGTGTGTGTGTGTGTATACATATATGTGTGTATATACATATATGTGTGTGCGTGTATGTGTGTGTGTATACATACATATGTGTGTGTGTGTACATTGAAGTATTTTAAATGCATCATGTCATCTGGAAGCCTACAGAGCCAAGTTAGGGATGCTCAACACTGTGTCAAAGATCCGAGGACAAGTTAAAACCACGGGCTACCCGCAGCCTGAAGGCTTGTTGGGAGAATGTATGCTGAGAAATGGAAAGGACCTCGGAGATGATTCCAATTTTGGTGCGTAGATTGGTAACGTTTTGTGCGATATATATTTTTCTTTTTCATTTCATTTTAATTCTAGTTAAGTTGATAATGTGATTCAAATTTAAATCAATCCACCTGCATTTCACCGAAGATAGACGCAGAATGCTGGAGTAACTCAGCGGGACAGGCAGCAACTCTGGAGGGAAGGAATTGGTAATGTTTTGGGTCGAGACCCTTCTTCAGACTGAGAGTCAGGGTAAAGGGAGACTAGAGATATGGAAGGATGAGGTGTGAAAACAAGACATCAAAGGAAAATATATCGATTGTTAGCTAGGGGAAGGTAATTCCTTCCTAAACAACCTGCATTTCACTTTTGCTTTAGGCGTGATCTAAATGACTTCAATGAGTTTATACAGTTCAAATTTTCCTGCAATATAGAGAAGATTCTCAATTCATTTTTACCACCATTTTTCCAATTGTGATCTAGTGCGTATAATTTGAGTTTTTACAATGAAAATACTTTCATGATTATTGTATTCAGACAATACAATGAATGAATTTGAAGATAGACACAAAATACTGGAGTAACTCAGTGGGACAGGCAGAATCTCTGGAGAGAAGGAATGGGTGACGTTTCGTTTCGACAGTTCTTCAGACTGGTTAGGGATAAGGCAAACGAGATATATAGACGGTGATGTGGGGAGATTGAATGAAAGATATGCAGAAAATAACGATGATAAACGAAACAGGCTGTTTGTTGGGTGAAAACGAGAAGCTGGTGCAACTTGGGTGGGAGAGGGATAGAGAGAGAGGGAATGCCGGGGTTACTTGAAGAGAGAGAAATCAATATTCATACCACTGGGCTGTAAGCTGCCCCAAGCGAAATATGAGATGCAGTTCCTCCAATTTGCGTTTAGCCTCTCTCTGAAGGGTGGTCTGTATAAACCCCTCTGTGCATGCTGATTGTGTTCCGTGTGTGATTTTTCAAGGGCCGGCTCTGGTCGATGTTGGTGAAGCGCTGAAACAAATGGGGGAAGTGAAGGATTCCCTAGATATCGACGTAAAGCAGAATTTTATTGATCCGCTGCAAATTTTACAAGAAAAAGACTTAAAAGAAATTGGAGTGAGTATCTTTCCCCACGAACATAAATGCTGTTTTTTACTTTCTATAGTTTACAGCTACAGTGAGTAAACATGTCCTTTAGCCCACCGAGTCCGCACCGACCAGCGATTTCCCCACACACACACACACGAGGGATTATTTACAATTATACCAAGCCAATTAACCTACAAACCAATTAACTACAAACCTGCACGTCTTTGGAGTGTGGGAGGAA